>NW_027364404.1:0-237818 GCF_046119375.1 Phyllobates terribilis
AGATACAGTTATATGAAAAAGTTTCGGCACCCCTATTAATCTTAAGCTTAATGTTTTATAAAAATTGGTGTTTTTGCAACAGCTATTTCAGTTTGATATCTGTAATAACTGTTGGACACAGTAATGTTTCTGCCTTGAAATGAGGTTTATTGTACTAACAGAAAATGTGCAATCTGCATTCAAACAAAATTTGTCAGGTGCATTAGTATGGGCACCTCACCAGAAAAGTGACATTAATATTTAGTAGATCCTCCTTTTGCAAAAATAACAGCCTCTAGTCGCTTCCTGTAGCTTTTAATGATTTCCTGGATCCTGGATGAAGGTATTTTTGACCATTCCTCTTTACAAAACAATTCCAGTTCAGTTAAGTTTGATGGTCGCCGAGCATGGGCAGCCCTATTCAAATGATCCCACAGATGTTCAATGATATTCAGGTCTGGGGACTGGGATGGCCATTCCAGAACATTGTAATTGTTCCTCTGCATGAATGCCTGAGTAGATTTGGAGCGGTGTTTTGGATCATTGTCTTGCTGAAAGATCCATCCCCGGCGTAACTTCAACTTTGTCACTGATTCTTGAACATTATTGTCAAGAATCTGCTGATACTAAGTGGAATCCATGTGTCCTTCAACTTTAACAAGATTCCCGGTGCCGGCATTGGCCACACAGCCCCAAAGCATGATGGAACCTCCACCAAATTTTACTGTGGGTAGCAAGTGTTTTTCTTGGACTGCTGTGTTTTTTTGCCGCCATGCATAATGCCTTTTTGTATGACCAAACAACTCAATCTTGGTTTCATCAGTCCACAGGACCTTCTTCCAAAAAGAAATTGGCTTCTCCATATGTGCTTTTGCATACCTCAGCCGACTCTGTTTGTGACGTGCTTGCAGAAACGGCTTCTTTCGCATCACTCTCCCATACAGCTTCTCCTTGTGCAAAGTGCGTTGTATAGTTGACCGATGCACAGTGACACCATCTGCAGCAAGTTGATGCTGCAGCTCTCTGGAGGTGGTCTGAGGATTGTCCTTGACTGATCTCACCATTCTTCTTCTCTGCCTTTCTGATATTTTTCTTGGCCTGCCACTTCTGGCCTTAACAAGAACTGTCCCTGTGTTCTTCCATTTCCTTACTATGTTCCTCACAGTGGAAACAGACAGGTTAAATCTCTGAGACAGCTTTTTGTATCCTTCCCCTGAACAACTATGTTGAATAATCTTTGTTTTCAGATCATTTGACAGTTTTTTTTGAGGAGCCCATGATGCCACTCTTCAGAGGAGATTCAAACAGGAGAACAACTTGCAAGTGGCCACTTTAATTAGCTTTTCTCATGATTGCATACACCTGGCTATGAAGTTCAAAGCTCAATGAGGTTACAAAACCCAAAAAAGTGCTTTAGTACGTCAGTGAAAAGTAGGTAGGAGTATTTAAAACAAGAAAATGATAAGGGTGCCCATACTTATGCACCTGTCAAATTTTGTTTGAATGCAGATTGCACATTTTCTGTTAGTACAATAAACCTCATTTCAAGGCAGAAACATTACTGTGTCCAACAGTTATTACATATATCAAACTGAAATAGCTGTTGCAAAAACACCAATTTTTATAAAACATTAAGCTTAAGATTAATAGGGGTGCCCAAACCTTTTCATATAACTGTATACGTGCGGCTCAGCTATGCCGCAGGCAGCCTCTCACGCTGTTCGCACACAAATTACCGGTCAGCAGGGGAGGCAGATAATATATATGGATCATGATCCCCTGGTTGTACAGGGGATCCAACAAACAATCTGCCTACTTTGATCTCAGATTCGACTCACATGTGCAGCTGTCGGATTCTCCCACACTGTCAACAAATGTGTAAGTGCGATCAGCGGGAGAGGCAATTTCGAAGTTCAACTATGTCTGCGATCTTTCAGGTCTAGATAAAGCTGACAACTAAAATGGGGTAGATATGTATCGTGCAACGTTGTAACACTGCACTCTGCAGCATACGGTCAATTATTAGGCATAATAATTATAATGGACATTGGCTAGGGATTTATTCTATTTGTAATTCGATTCACTGTCTGAACCTATCAGGAATCTAGTGTATCATGGTTTTATAGGATTATAATTCATATTAACCGTGATTCAATATACATCATCTATGGGATGTACGGATTATTAGGTTTTTAACATTATTAAATAAAGATTTATTAATTTTACTCATACCGTTTTCTCCCCTTTCCCAATTTGCTACGAGCCTATAATCTGGTTTGAATCACAGAAGGGGATGAATGGAAAACAGGAGATTTTGAGAGTTTGGTTATGCCTTTTGGTTTGACCAATGCACCTACGGTATTCCAGCATTTCATAAATTATATTTTTCATCATTTGGTGGGGAGGTTTGTGGTGGTCTATCTGGACTATATTTTGGTTTACTCACCTGATTTTGAGACACATCGGTGGCATGTTAAGCAGGTACTCCAGATATTAAGGGATAACAAACTTTATGCTAAACTGGAAAAATGTGTTTTTGCTGTTCAGGAGGTGCAGTTTTTGGGGTACTTGTTGTCTTCAGGTTTCCGGATGGAACCGGTGAAGATCCGTGCAGTCCTTGATTACTTGTGAAGGCTTAGCAAGAGCAGTAGTTCGTCCTTTCTGGAGCTTGAGGACGTATGTGCATTTATCTGGAGTTGTCTAAAGCTAACCAATTTCCCCGTTTGTGTACCCTTGTTGTCTATAGTGTTTAGTGGATCTAGTAGGGCTCATATTCCTTCCCTAGCCATACGCCAGGGAAAGACAGGGCGAGGTACGGGTGCGGCGATTGTTGCAGAATCAATACAGGGACGTTAGGGGAGACAGGGTGAAGCTAGCTCAACCTAAGAGGTCTCCACTTTCCCCCTTTCCCTAGAGTCTGGGATCCCTTTCCCTCTTCCCTTTGTGTTGTACTAAGTCTTTCCCACACCTGGCGTGACATTAGCAGAGCATTGAGTTTTTAGCACACTGTTTAATTTCATGCATTGGTCGGCCCTCCAGTTGGTCAGGTAATGTTCAATTTCACATCTTGGTCAGTGTTACGCTCGCGCCCGGACTGACTGGCATGAGCGTGATTAGTGATCCCACTGTATAATGAACCGAGAAGTGCCTGGAGGGGCGTAACTAAGTATCTACCTGATCCGACCAAGGTCGCATGGCGGCTAACGACTCCATGAACCAAGGAGGAACCGAGCAGAGGGACCAGGTGCTACTCCAGGTCAGATCCCGGTCACAGCTCTTGACCCACACCAGGGAATGCAGGAACAGGCAGGTTAGGCTGTCATACAGACAGGTGGGTATTGGCAGGCATGGCTGGTATGCTGACAGGGGGTTACTGGTAAGCACGGCTGGTATGCAGACAGGTGGGTACTGGCAAGCACGGCTGGAGTGCAGACAGGGAAATACTGGCAAACATGGCTGGAGTGTAGACAGGTGGGTACTAGCAGGTTGGAGCGCAGGCTGGATAGAGTTCAGTACAGACTGGGAGACAGGAACAGAGCCGCAGATGCGGTAGACAAGCAGAGTAAAGCGAAACCGCCGGAGCGGAGGACAAGGCAGAGCAGAGTGGTACCGCAGGTGCGATGAACATGGCAGAGCAGAGAGGAACCGCCAGAGCGGTAGGCTAGGCAGAGCAGAGAGGAACCGCCGGAGCGGTGGGCTAGGCAGAGCAGAGGGGAACCGCCGGAGCGGTGAGCAAGCAGAGCACAACTAAACCGCAGGAGCGGTGAACATGGCAGAGCAGAAAGGAACCGCCGGAGCGGTGGGCTAGGCAGAGCAGAGGGGAACCGCCGGAGCGGTGAGCAAGGCAGAGCAGAGGGGAGCCGCCCGAGCGCTGAGCAAGGCAGAGCAGACAGAAACTGCTGGTGCAGTGAGCAAGGCAGAGCAGAGAAAATGGGCAAGTCAGAGCAGGGAGAAGCCGCCGGAGCGGTGGGGAAGGCTGAGCAAAGGGAAGCCGCTGGAGCGGTGGGCAAGTCAGAACAGAGAGAAACCCCAGGTGCGGTGAGCAAGGCAGAGCAGAGAGAAGCCGCCGGAGCGGTGGGCAAGTTAGAGCAGAGAGAAACCTCTGGTGCGGTGAGCAAGGCAGAGCAGAGAGAAGCCGCCGGAGCGGTGGGCAAGTTAGAGCAGAGAGAAACCTCTGGTGCGGTGAGCAAGGCAGAGCAGAGAGAAGCCGCCGGAGCGGTGAGCAATTCAGAGCAGAGAGAAGCCGCCGGAGCGGTGGGTAAGGCAGAGCAGAGGGAAGCCGCCTGAGCGGTGGGCAAGTCGAGCGGAGCGAAACCGCAGGTGCGGTGGACAAGGAAAATACGGGAAGATATGAAGGAAGGGAAAAGGGACTAGCAGAACCAGATACACACAAGGTACTTCCTATGAAGTAGCGAGTGGACACAAAACTCACAAACAGAAGTACAGAGACAACGAGTTGGAGTTAGGTGCAGGTTCAGACACTGCAGGAAAAGGGAGGGTACGGACATAGAGACAAAACAGGTAACAGGCTAAGAGACAGTTCAGACTGGAACTGATACTGCAACGAGATACAGGAACGAGCCTGGGTATACGGCCCCCAGAGTGGCGGAAACATACTAGAAGTCACAGATAACAGGTCTGGGAATGCAGCCCCCATAGTGGCGGAAACAGACAAGAAGCAGAACTGGACCTGGCAACTTCAGAGTCAAGGAGCACACTGAATGTTAGTGTTGCTCAGGCACCTCCTTCTGGGTGGAGGGGGTTTAAATATCCAGTGACTCACAGCAATAGGCTGGAGACGCATTAGGAGTGTGCCCACAGCAGCTATAAGAATCAGGAAGTAACCGGGCCGCCGCCCTAAGCAGTCAGTCAAAAGATATGCACACAGCATGAACTGGATGAAGCAAGGTTTGTAGGCTGGACTGACAGGTAAGATTGCAGTCTTGCATAGTGGGAGGTGGTGCACTATGCAAGCACGCCGCCAGGGATGTTACAGTCAGGCAATGTTTACTTTACACACATCAGTAATTTAATTAAACTTTAGTAATCCTAACTGCCATTCTGAGGTGAGGCGACTAAGACATTATGGTTTAAACTTGGGAAAATCTCAAAAATGATAGCAGCTTCACATCTCCTGAACAAACTATTAAAGCAAGTAAAAAAAAAAAAAAAGTTTAAAAAAAGATCATATAAAAGTACAAATCACCCCCCTTTTTGTCCCATTCAAAACAAAACAATAAAAAATACACATATTTGGTATTGCCACGTTCTGAAACGCCCGATCTATCAAGTAGAGAATTAATCTGATCAGTAAACGGCGAAATGAGAAAAAAATTAAAATGCAATAACAGGCGATCAAAACATTGTATCTAACCCAAAATAGTATCAGTAGAAACGTCAGCTTGGCACGCAAGCAATGAGCCCTCACCCGGGTCCAGATCCCGAATAATGGAGACACTACAGGTCTCGGAAAAATTTTTTAAATTGTTTTTTTCACCACTTAAATAAATAAGAATGCACACATGTTTGGTATCTTCAAGCTCGTAATGACCCGGATAATCTTAATGTCAGGTTAGTTTTACCATTCAGTGAACATGGTAGAGAAAAAAGCCCAAAACATTTGTGGAATTGCACTTTTTTGCAGTTTCACTATACTTGGAAGTTTTTCCCTGTTTTCCAGTACATTATATGGTTAGTGATGGGTGAACCTGTCAGTGTTAAGAGTTCGGCTAATATAGTCAAACACCGAACAGTTTTTTTAAAGTTCGGGTACCAGAACTGTACCCAGACCCCAAACACGGACCCCATTCATGTGAATGGGGGATCCGAATTTACCTGGTATCCAGCACTGTCATTTGCGTGGCAGCACAGGAGACACAGGCTCTGATCGGCGGTAATTGCAGAGCGCTGTGGCAGTGACCCGGCGGTAAAAAGCTTACCGCGGGTCATAGGTGCCAGCTGATGGTACTACCACCATTAGCTGGCACCTCCTGCCATAGGAAGCAGCAGATACAGACGCCGCTGGATGGGAGCAGTAGTCTCCAATCCACTGGCGCCTGTGCTCTGCTGTAAGTAAAAAAAAAATTAAATTATTAAAAAAAATATTATAATAAAAATAAAACACATTATACTTACCTACACCTTTATTCCCGTTCAACTCATTGCACGCGTGGGAAAATACTCACTGCGCATGTGGTGACCTGTTTTGCTGGGAATACACTGAGTCAGTGTATTGCCGGCAAATGAACAGAGCAGTCACATACTATGTGGCTGCTCTGTTCATGGAATCTTCGTGGGACACTTGTTGTTTGGACTGCGTCGGAAATGTAAGGATGAGGTTGGTTTATTTTATTTTGTTACAGGGGACGTTGGCTTCAGCTGGAATGGCCAAGATGGTAAGTATGGTTTAATTTAGAATATTACAGGAATCCTGTCTTTATTTCAAATAAAATATTTTATTCTGGTTGTGAGTGTTTTTATTTTACATTTTACCTTCACTATGGGGTTAGTAATGGGGGGGCCTCTGCAATACTAACCTGGGTTTGATGTCAGCTGGCATTATAAGCTGATATCAACCCCAACCCTATAACCCCACCGCCACCACTACAGGGCAGTGGGTAGAGCGAGGCTAAGTGCCAGAATTCTGGGACGGCTGAGGGCTTCTCTTTCTAGCCTCGGAGGGGGCCAATATTCATGGTCCCTTCCTAGGCTTTTAATATCAGTCCACAGATGTCTGCATAGCCTTTGCTAGCTGTTAAAATAGGGGGACCCCGTGTCATTATCTATCTGTATATCTATCTATTATATATTATCAACACACATAGTCAAAATTGTTGGTACCTCTCGTTTAATGAAAGAGAAACCCACAATGGTCACAGAAATAACTTGAATCTGACAAAAGTAATAATAAATTAAAAATCTATGAAAATGAAAAAATGAAAGTCAAACATTGCTTTTCAACTCTGCTTCCACGGAATTTTTTTAAAACTTAAACTCATGAAATAGGCCTAGACAGAAATGATGGTACCCCTGAAAATAATGTGACAAAAGGGATATGTTAAATGAAGTTGTGTCCACTAATTAGCATCACAGGTGCCTACAATCTTGTAATCAGTCAGTGGGCCTGTATTTAGGCCTACTCACTGTGCTGTTTGGTGACATGGTGTGTACCACACTCAACATGGACCAGAGGAAACAAATGATAGAGTTGTCTCAGGAGATTAGAAAAAAAATTATAGACAAGCATGTTAAAGGTAAAGGTTATAAGACCATCTCCAAACAGCTTGATGTTCCTATGACTATAGTTGCACATATTATTCACAAATTTAAGATCCATGGGACTGTAGCCAACCTCCCAGGACGTGGCCGCAGGAGGAAAATTGATGACAAATCAAAGAGACGGATGATACGAATGGTAACAAAAGAGCCCAGGAAAACTTCTAAAGAGATTAAAGGTGAACTTCAAGCTCAAGGAACATCAGTGTCAGTTCGCACCATCCTTCGTTGTTTGACCCAAAGTGGACTTCATGGGAGACGACCAAGGCGAACACCATTGTTGAAAAAAAATCAAAAAAGCCAGACTGGAATTTGCCAAACTACATGTTGACAAGCCACAAAGCTTCTGGGAGAATGTCCTATGGACAGATGAGACAAAAATGGAAGTTTTTGGCAAGGCACATCAGCTCTATGTTCACAGATGGAAAAATGAAGCATATTAAGAAAAGAACACTGTCCCTACTGTGAAACATGGAGGAGGCTCTGTTATGTTCTGGGGCTGCTTTGTTGCATTTGGCACAGGGTATCTTGAATCTGTTTAGGCTACAATGAAATCTCAAGACTATAAAGGGATTCTAGAGAGAAATGTGCTGCCCAGTGTCAGAAAGATTTGTCTCAGTTGCAGGTCATGGGTCTTGCAACAGGATAATGACCCAAAACACACAGCTAAAAACACGCAAAAATGGCTAAGAGTAAAACATTGGACTGTTCTGAAGTGGCCTTCTATGAGCCCTGATCTAAATCCCATTGAGCATCTTTGGAAAGAGCTGAAACATGACGTCTGGAAAAATCAACCTTCAAACACGAAACAACTGGAGCAGTTTGCTCATGAGGAGTGGGCCAAAATACCTGTTGAGAGGGGCAGAAGTCTCATTGACCGTTACAGGAATCGTTTGATTGCAGTGATTCCCTCAAAAGGTTGTTCAACAAAATATTAAGTTAAGGGTACCATCATTTCTGTCCAGGCCTATTTCAGGAGTTTAATTTTTTTAAAACTTCTGTGTAAACAGGGTTGAGAAGCAATTTCTGACTTTCATTTGTTCATTTTCATAGATTTTTAATTTATTATTACTTTTGTCAGATTCAAGTTATTTCTGTGACTATTGTGGGTTTTTCTTTCATTAAACGAGGGGTACCAACAATTTTGACCATGTGTGTATATATCTAGCTATCCATATATCTATGGATCTATTATCTATTTATTTATCTATCCATATATGTATTTATTATCTGTTGACCTATCTAATTATCTAAGATAGATAATAGATAGATATATGGATATATAGATATACTGATATCTAGATAGATAATAGATCGATAAATAGATATGTAGATAAATAGATTTATAGATAGATAATAGTTAGATATATGGATATATTGCTAGATAATAGATATATGGATAGATACACAAATAGATTAATAGATATACGGATAGATAGATATATGGATAGATACATAGGTAAATAATAGATATATGGATAGATATAAAGATAGATAAATAGATTCATAGATAGATAGAGAAATATTTAGATTTGAGAGTCCTCAGTGGTTGATACCTTTTAACCCCTTTCCGACGAGGTCAGTAATAGTACGTAGCTGCGCCCTGGGACTTATGGACCAGATACATACTATTACGCATGCGCCGATTGCACCCGCACCGCTCCCTGCATATTAAGCCCCGCAATGCTGCTATCGAAATTGATCCCAGCATTGCAGGGGCAAGGGGGGAGGTGATCGCTATACTCATCTCCTGCCGGCATCCACCGATGTCTGCGGCAGCTTCTGGATGTTGTCATGACGACCCGATGCAGTTATGACAACATCGGGGTCACCCGGAGGCAGGACGTTACCTTGGTCATGCGCAGTGCATGAGCCCTGTGTGCAGCGCTGACAGGCTGCATGGCATAGGGAGCTGCTGCTCTCTATAGTCCCATAGTGGGACAATGTGTAAAAGTAAAAAAAAGTGCAAGAAAGTGAAAAAAAAAAAAATATAAAAAATATTTAAAAAAATGAAAAAAAAATCCCCAAAAAATAAAAATATATTGAACCCATAATATTTATTTATTATGAAGAAAAAAACAACCAATAAAAGTACACATATTTGGAATCGCCACGTCCGGAACGACCTGACCTATAAAACTGTGCCACTAGTTAACCCCTTTAGTAAACACAGTAAAAAATAAAAATAAAAAATGAAGCAAAAAACAATGCTTTATCATCATACCGCCAAACAAAAAATGGAATAACTTGCGATCAAAAAGACCAATGTAAATAAAAATGGTACCGCTGAAAATGTCATCTTGTCCCACAAAAAACAAGCCACTGTACAGCTCCATCATCCATAAAATAAAAAAGTTATAGCTCTCAGAATAAAGCGATACAAACATTTTTTTTTTTCTAGAAAATAGTTTTTATTGTGTAAAAGTGCCAAAACATTAAAAAAATTATATAAATTTGGTACCACTGACCTGAAGAATGAAGCTGCCTTATCAATTTTACCACACACGGAGATGCATAAAAAAAAAACCCATAAAAACAATTCCTGAATTTTGTTTATTCTGCCTCCCAAAAATCGGAATAGAAAGCGATCAAAAAATGTCACATGCCCGAAAATGGTGCCAATAAAAATGTCAACTTCTCCCGCAATAAACAAGCTGTCACATGACTCTATCGGCCAAAGTATGGAAAATTTATAGCTCTCAAAATATGGTGATGCAAATACTAGTCTTCGCAAAAAAAAAAAAAAGGGCTTTTTAGTATGTGACAGACGTCAATCATAAAAACCTGATATGAATCTGTTATCGCTGTAATCGCAACGACCTGAAGAATAAAGTAGTCTAATCACTTATACCACACGAGGAACGGTGTAAAAAAATAAACTTTAGGGTTAGGGTTGTGCTAGGGTTAGGGTTGTATTAGGGTTGGGGTTAGGGTTGTGCTAGGGTTAGGGTTGGGCTAGTGTTAGGGTTGAGCTAGGGTTAGGGTTGGGCTAGGGTTAGGGTTGAGCTAGGGTTAGGGTTGGGCTAGGGTTGGGGTTATGGTTGGGCTAGGGTTGGGGTTGTATTTTGGTTGGGGTTACATTTTGGATTTTTTCAAAAGTAAAGAAAAAAAAAATGATGTCGATATGGCGACCAGTGTTGAGCGCAAGTGCTCGCTACTTGAGTTTGCATCGGGTGCTCGGGTATGCACTGAGTATCGCAGGTGTTTGAGTGACATGCTCGAGTCTCTGCCCCATATGCTTTGCGGCCAAAAAAAACATTGCTGGGATCCCCTGCCATGCATGAGCGATCCCCGAATGTTTTTTCTTGGGTGTCTAACAACCGTGAAACATGCAGGTACTCGAGCATGTCACTCGAGCACCCGTGATACATGGTGCATACCCGAGTACCCGATGCAAACTCAAGTAGCGAGCACTTACGCTCAAGACTAATGACTTATTCAATATGATGACCTAATGTTATCAAATTCTGTCTTACCTCTGGGTTCAAAATGTACACTATACCCCTTGATAAAATCCTTGACGGGTCTAGTTTCCAAAATGGAGTCAGTTGTGGGGGGGGGGGGGGTTTCCACTATTTAGGCACATCAGAGACTCCTGAAATGCAACATGGCGTCCACTCTTGATTCCAGCCAATTTTGCGTTCAAAAAGTCACACAGTGCTCCTTTCCCTTTTGAACCCTGATGTGCGCCCAAACAGTGTATTTTCCCCACATATGGAGTATTGGCGTACTCAGGAGAAATTGCACAACAGTTTTTAGGTCCTATTTTCTCCTCTTACCCTTGTGAAAATAAAAAATTTGGGGCTAAAAGATCATTTTTGTGGAAAAAGTTAGATTTTTTTATTTTCACGGCTCCATGTGATAAACTTCTGTGAAGCACCTGGTGGTTAAGGGTGCTCGCCACACATCTAGATAAGTTCCCTGAGGGGTCTAGTTTCCAAAATCGTATGACTTGTGGGGGTTATCCACTGTTTAGGCACATCAGGGGCACATCCGCTAATTATTCAAGCAAATTTTACATTCAAAAAGTTAAATGGCGCTCCTTTCCTTCCGAACCCTGCCGTACGCCAAAGCAGTGGTTTTCCCCCACTTATGGGGTATTGACTTACTCAAGAGAGATTGCACAACAAATTGAATGGTGCCATTTCTCCTGTTACCCTTATGAAAATGCGAAACTGGGAGCTGAAAAACATTTTTGTGGGAAAAATGTGAAAATTTTATTTTCATGGCTCCATGTTATAAACTTCTGTGAAGCACCTGGGGGTTCAATGTGCTCACCACACATCTAGATAAATTCCCTGAGGGGTCTAGTTTCCAAAATGGTGTCACTTATGTGGTGTTTCCACTGTTTAGGCACATCAGGGGCTCTCCAAACGCAACATGACGTCCGCTAATTATTCAGCAAATTTTACTTTCAAAAAGTCAAATGGCGCTCCTTCCCTTCCGAACCCTGCTGTACGCCAAAGCAGTAGTTTTCCCTCACATATGGGGTATCGGCTTACTCAGGAGAGATTGCACAACAAGTTGCATGGTGCAATTTCTCCTGTTACCCTTATGAAAATGCAAAACTGGGGGCTGAAAAACATTTTTGTGGGAAAAATGTGGACATTTTATTTTCACGGCTCCATGTTATAAGCTTCTGTGAAGCACCTGGGGGTTCAAGGTGCTCACCACACATCTAGATAAGTTTCCTCATGGGTCTAGTTTCCAAAATGGTATCACTTATTGGGGTTTTTCACTGTTTAGGCACATCAGGGGCTCTCTAAACGCATCATGGCGTCCGCTAATTATTCAAGCAAATTTTACATTCAAAAAGTCAAATGGCTCCTTCCCTTCTGAGCCCCGCTGTGCGCCCAAACAGTGTTTTTTCCCCACGTAACGGGTATCTGCGTGCTCAGGGGAATTTTGACATAAAATTTTGGGGTCCATTTTTTCTGTTACCCCTGCAAAAATAAAAACATTTGGGTCTAAAGTAACATTTTTGTGAAAAAAGTTAAATCTTCATTTTTTTCTTCCACATTCCAAAAATTCCTGTGAAGCACCTGAAGAGTTAATAAACTACTTAAATGTGGTTTTGAGCACCTTCAGAGGTGCAGTTTTTAGAATGGTGTCACTTTTGGGTATTTTCTGTCATAAAGGCCCCTCAAAGTCACTTCAAATGTGATGTGGTCCCTAAAAAAATGGTTTTGCAAACTTTGTTGTAAGAATGAGAAATCGCTGGTCAACTTTTAATACTTTTAACTCCCTAACTGCTGATGTAAAGTAGACATGTGGGAAATGTTATTTATCAACTATTTTGTGTGATATATTTCTCTGATTTAAAGCCATAAAAATTCAAATTTTGAAAATTGTGAAATTTTCAAAATTTTCGGCAAATTTCAGATTTTTTCACCAATAAATGCAAGTGATATAAAAGAAATTTTACCACTATCATGAAGTACAGTATGTCACGAAAAAACAGTCTCAGAATCAGCAGGATCCATTGAAGGGTTCCAGAGGTATTGCCTCATAAAGTGACAGTGGTCAGATTTGTAAAAATTGGCCCGGTCATTAACGTGCAAACCACCCTCGGGGGTAAAGGGGTTATTGGCTAACTGAAAAGATGGTAACAAGTTGCAAGCTTTTGAGACTACTCAGTTCTCTTCATCAGGCTAGTATACCCCAAAATATGAAGTCAAATATTTATACACAATAGGACACAGAAATAATGCAGTAGATGAGAAAGGTGATGAAAAGCAGAGCTATTACTAACAGTTCTGCGTGTAAATATTTTAGCAGTTCATAGATGAGGAGTGTGAAGGTTTTATTGTCCTGTGACTGGGTCTAGTGTTGTGATGACCCCACAAGTCTAATGGGCACATTCCTTAGTTGATGTAGAATGACATAAATCCATACAACACATTCATTCCTGCTCTGAAGGTGTCAAAGGTCACCATTAGTTTATATTCCCAGACTCTTCTGTCTCTCTGAGATTTGAAATTACCTTTTAATACCAGTAATTTCATGTCCTTGATGCTGTGATCAGGGAGACAAAAATGCTTGGACACAGGCAGATCTATTCTTTTTTCTTTTATTGTGTGGCGATGATTTATCCTTGTGCTAAGTTTTTGCCCTGTCTCGCCTACATACAGACCCCAGTTGGTACATATAATTAAGTACACTACATTAGATGTGATACAGCTGAAAGTACCTGGGATATTGCAGTTCTGATGTGAATTGGGGATTTTATCTTGTCTATGGTCATTATAAACGGACAGATTTTACATTTTTTATGGTTGCAGGGAAAGGTACCTGTAGCTGGTGGAGATACAGGGAGCTTCTGACAATGATGCTTCTTTGATTTGGGGGCTGCCTGAAACACAAAAGTGGGGGGTCTGGAAATATGGATTGTAATCGGGCATCTTTTTGTAATAAGGGTTGTAGTTTCCATGCATATCTCCTTAGTGCCTCCAGATTGGGATTGTAGGTGACTACTAGAGGAACCTGGTTGCTTTTTTGTTTAGTTTTGTAATGTAGGAGGTGATTCCTTGATATTCTGGTGGCTCTTGTAATCTGGTTCTCAATTTTTTTGGATGGTAGCCCTGATTCAAAAAAGTCTTTGAGGCCACCAAGGTGTTTGTCTCTATCCATAGGGTTGGAACATACCCGATTGCATCTGATGGCTTGGCTGTAGACATTAGATTTATAATTTTTTTATGTGTTTTGGATGGAAACTGTCCCATTTAAAGTATGTTGGACGGTCCCCTTTAATAAAAATAAAATAATAAACCAACCTCATCTTTACCTTGCCAACCCAGTCCAAATAACGAAGGTCCCACAAAGATTGTATAAACAGAGCAGCCACATAGTATGTGACTGCCCTTATCATTTGCCGGCAATACAATCACTCAGTGTATTCCCTGCAAAACAGGTCACCGCATGCACAGTGAGTATTTTCACACGCATACAATTAATTGAACTGAGTTCACCTCATTGCAAGCGTGGGAGAATACTCATTGCGCGTGCACTGACCTCATTTGCCGGGAATACACTGAGTCAGTGTATTGCCGGCAAATGATCAGGGCAGTCACATACTATGTGGATGCTGTGTTCATGCAATCTTTGTGGGACCTTTGTTATTTGGACTGCGTCAGCAAGGTAAGGATGAGGTTGGTTTATTATTTTATTTTTATTACAGGTATGCAATTACCGCCTATTAGAGCCTGTGTTTCCTGCGCTGTCATGCCTGAACCCGAACAGTAACACAGACTTCCATAGGAAGTCTGTGTTCGGAGTCCGGGACCGAACAGTAGATGTTTGGTACGGACACCGAACTTTACTGTTCGGGGTTGCCCAACACTGTATATGGTAAAATCAATGGTGTTGTTCAAAAGTACAACTCGCCCGGCAAAAAACAAGCCCTTACACATCCATATTGACAGAAAAATAAAAAAAATTATGGCTCTGGAAGAAGGGGAACAAAACAACGGAAGTGCAAAAGCAGAAAATGGCCAGTGGGTGAAGGTTAATTTCCATAAAAAACACTAATCAAAAACGCAATGTGTGAACATAGCTTAATACTGACAGGTATAATGCATTGCAGTGTTGGTGCATTTAAATGCATTGTACCAGTAATCAGAGTAATAAAAGTTAAAGTCCCATAGAAGGACTAAGTAAAAAAGTGGAAAAAAAAGTAAATTGTTAAAATATTAAAAAAAAATTAGAATGATAAAAATAAAAAAAAATACAAATAAATAGGTATATTTATATATAAACAAAAATAAAAGAAGTACACATATTTGTTATCGTCTCATTCGAAATAAACTGATTTATAAAATTGAAGTTAATGCCTTCAGTGAACAACATAAAAAAATAAATTAAAAACTTTGCAAAAATATGGAAAAGTAAAATTCAGTGAGCTGTTCCCTTTTACACAGAAGGCCACAGCAAAGAAACGTATACTGTACAGTATAGGTTTTCCTTACAGTGCGCCCCTATAGCGGACAGATGCCTTGACACCCATCCTGACTGTGGCCAATTATTATTTATTTATATAGCACCATTGATTCCATGGTACTGTACATAAGAAGGGGTTACATACCAAATACAAACATCACTTACAGTAACAAACAATGATATACTGGTACAGAGGGAAGAGGACCCTGCCCTTGCGGGCTTACATTCTACAGGAATGGGGAAGGCGACAGTAGTTTTGGGGGGTTGCGGTAGCTCCAGTGTTGAGGTGGCAGCAAGCAAGGTCATGGCGGACTGTAAGCTTGTTTGAAGAGGTAGGTTTTCAGGTTCAGTCTCAAGGATCCAAATGTGGAGGCTAATCTGATGTGTTGAGGCACAGAATTCCATAGCATGGGAGATATTCGGGAGAAATCTTGGAGGCGGTTGGGTGAGGAACGAAGAAGTGTGGAGAATAGAAAGAGGTCTTGGGAGGACCGGAGATTACGTAAGGCAATATATTAGAAGATTAGTTCAGAGATGTACGAAGGAGAAAGGATATGGATGGCTTTGTAGGTCAGTGTTAGTACTTTGAACTGGATATGCAGGGCAAATGGGAGCCAGTGAAGGTATTTGCAAAGGTGGGTAAGCAGAGGAGTAGTGAGGCGAGAGGTGAACTAGTCGCGCAGCAGAGTTAAGGATGGACTGGAGGGGTGCGAGAGTCTTAGCAGGTAGGCCACAGAGGAGAGTGTTGCAGTAGTTGAGGCAGGAGATGATGAGGGCATACACAAGCAGTTTAGTAGATTGAGGGTTGATGAAAGGACGGATTCTGGAAATATTTTTGAGCTGTAGGCGACAGAAGGTGGCGAGAGCTTGGATGTGGGGCTTGAAGGACAGGGCAGAGTCAAGGGTTACTCCGAAGCAGCAGATTGCCGGTACAGGGGAAAGTGTGATGTCATTTATTGTGATAGATAGATCAGGTGGGGAAGATATGTGTGATGAGGGAAAGATGATGAATTCACCTTTGTCCACATTGAGCTTGGGAAATTGACATCGTGGACAAGGAGGATGTGACTGATAGACATTCTGGGATTAAGGACCGCAGAGAGGTGACATCTGGGCCAGAGATGTAGATATGGGTGTCATCAGCGTACAGATGGTACTGGAAGCCATGGGATTTTATGAGCTGTCCCAGCCTAAGGGTATAGATTGAAAAGAGTAGGGGTCCTAGGACAGAGCCTTGAGGGACTAAAACTGAGAGGGGGCGGAATGAGGAGGTAGTGTGGGAGAGGGTGACGCTAAGTGCGGTTAGAAAGGTATGAGGATATCCAAGATAGGGCAAGGTCTTTGACCCAAAGAAAGAGAGGATCTGTAGTAGGAGGCAGTGATCAACTGTGTCGAAGGCAGAGGACAGGTCAAGAAGAAGGAGTACAGGGAATTGTCTATTTGCTCTGGCTGTAAGTAAGTCATTAGTAATTTTGGTTAATAATTTTGGTAAGTGCAGATTTGGTGGAATGGTGGGGGCGGAAGCCAGATTGTCAGTTGTCGAAGAGAGAGATGAGAGGTGAGAGGAAAGTTCAGCGTGAACTGAATTGAAAAGGGATGGCCCCCCTCATCCCTCTTCCTGGTATGCATGGCACCCCTCATCCCCTTTCTTGGTATGCATGGCACCCTTCATCCCTCATCCTGGTATGCATGGCCCCCCTCATCCCTCTTCCTGGTTTGTATGTCATCCTTCATCCCTCATCCTGTTATGTATGGCACCCTTCATCCCTCATCCTGGCATGTATGGCACCCCTCATCCTGGTATGAATCTTATCCTTCATCCTGGTATGCATGTCACCCCTCATCCCTCATCCTGGTATGCATGACCCCCCTCATCCTGGTATGCATGGCCCCCCTCATCCTGGTATGCATGGCCCCCCTCATCCCGGTATGTATGCTCTCCCTAATCTTGGTATGCATGGCACCCTTCATCCTGGTATGCATGACACCCTTCATCCCTTCATCCCTCATCCTGGTATGC
Organism: Phyllobates terribilis; assembly: GCF_046119375.1. Taxonomy (NCBI): domain Eukaryota; kingdom Metazoa; phylum Chordata; class Amphibia; order Anura; family Dendrobatidae; genus Phyllobates; species Phyllobates terribilis. The sequence continues at coordinate 17,210 of NW_027364404.1, forward strand.
ATGGCCCCCCTCATTCCTCTTTTTCTCCCCTTGTGTGCAAGTATGTCTTCTAATCTAAACCCAAATGAAACACCTATGGGGAATTCTGAAGAGATAAGTTGAGCATCACGCTGCATCCAGCATCCAGGCTCTATAAAGGTCGGTTTATGTCGCCAAGTTGTTTATTCCACTCCTAGATGACTTTCTGTCTTTAGAAACCATGAAAGTCAGGCAAAATACTAGATGTAGTGTTTTTTTATGTGGGGTGTATTCATGTTTGCATCAACTAATTTGAGTGCAACTGAAGATTTTTTATAATATTAATCTTACTTGCTTGTTTTGGGTTACAAAAATGTTCTGTGTAACTTAGTCTTGTCAAAATGTTTGAAATTGTTGTGTCCAATGACTTTTCAAATGGTGTCTACTCATTTATGGTGAGCATGGAATATATATGTATATACAGTATGTATATATCATATACATATACAGGTGCATCTCACTAAATTAGAATATCATCAAAAAGTTAATTTATTTCAGTTTTTCAATACAAAAAGTGAAACTCATATTATATAGAGTCATTACAAACAGCGTGATCTATTTCAAGTGTTTATTTCTGTTAATGTTGTTGATTATGGCTTACAGCCAATGAAAACACAGAAGTCATTATCTCAGTAAATTAGAATACTTTATAACAACAGCTTGAAAAATGTTTGTAAAATCCAAAATGTTGGCCTACTGAAATGTATGTTCAGTAAATGCACTCAATACTTGGTCGGGGCTCTTTTTGCATCAATTACTGCTCAGTGCGGCAATGTGGCATGGAGGCGATCAGCCTGTGGCACTGCTGAGGTGTTATGGAAGCCCAGATTGCTTTAATAGCAGCCTTTAGCTCGTCTGTATTGCTGGGTCTGGAGTCTCTCATCTTCCTCCTGACAATATCTCATAGATTCTCTATGAGGTTAAGGTCAGGTGAGTTTGCTGGCCAATCAAGCACAGTGATACTGTTGTTTTTAAACCAGGTATTGGTACTTTTGGCAGTGTGGACAGGTGCCAAGTCCTGCTGGAGAATGAAATTTCCATCTCCAAAAAGCTTGTCGGCAGAGGGAAGCATGAAGTGCTATAAAATTACCTGGTAGATGGCTGTGCTGACTTTGGTCTTGATAAAACACAGTGGACCTAAACCAGCAGATGACATGGCTCCCCAAACCATCACTGATTGTGGAAACTTCACACTAGACCTCAAACAGCATTGGATTGTGGCCTCTCCACTCTTCCTTCAGACTCTGGGACCTTGATTTCCAAATGAAAATTGAAACTCTGGGACCTTGTGAATTGTGTTAATGACTGCCTTCTGGACATCTGTCAAGTCAGCAGTCTTCCCCATGATTGTGGAGCCTACTGAAACAGACTAAGGGACCTTTTTAAACGCTTAGGAAGCCTTTGCTGGTGTTTTTTGTTAATTATTTTAATTTACTGAGATAATGACTTTTGTATTTTCCTTGGCTGTAATGCATAATCAACATTAACAGAAATAAACACTTGAAATAGATCACTCTGTTTGTAATGACTCTATATAATATATGAGTTTCACTTTTTGTATTGGAGAACTGAAATAAATTAACTTTTTGATGATATTCTAATTTAGTGAGATGCACCTGTTAACTTTTTGATGATATTCTAATTTAGTGAGATGCACCTGTATATATATATATATATATATATATATATATATATATATTTTATCACCCTGACTAATAAGTGTTTCATTACTTTACAGAGGAAGAGGAAGAGGACCCTTCACCAATTGGTATGTACTGCACATTATCATTCCATGTTTCTTAACCCTGTCTTGTAATCAGCATTAACCTGACAGCCACATTTTTAAGCATGACATGTCATTTTATGTGGTAATAACTTTAAGGCTAAGTTCACACGATGCGTTTTTCATGCGTTTCCGCGGCGTTTTTGCAGTTGCGTAAACGCCGCGGAAACGCATGAAAAACGCATGGTAGAAGGGCAGCAATGTTCCCCAATGGAAATCCGCATGTGCTGTGCCCATGATGCGGATTTTTCCGCAGCGTAAACGCTGCGGTCAAAAATCCGCAGCATGTCAATTAATTTTACGGAAACGCTGCTCTTTTGCCGCCATTGACTTGCATTAGACCGCATGGAATCCACATCACTGTATATGTTGATGCGCTTTTAATGCGGTCTAATGTGCGGATGGTACCCGGGTGTGGATGAGAGGACTCTCATCCAGACCCAGGTACCATTAAAAAAAAAAGAATAAAATAAAAAATATATATATTCTCACCTTCTGACGGCCCGCGCTGCGTCCTGCTGGCTTCCCGGGCACTTCGCGGTTGAATGAAGGACCTTCGCTGACGTCAGAGTCATGTGACGGGTCACGTGACGCTGACGTCGGAAGGTCCTAAAGTCTTCACTGCCGGCAGCCGGGACCGAGCGAAGCAGGACACCGGGGGCCATCAGAGGGTAAAGTATAGATTTATTTTTAAACATTCTTTCGGTCACACTATATAAAGTTGACAAGCACTTTCCAAGTGATGCTAAAATCGCTTGGAAAGCGCTTGTCAACCCGCATGCAGAAATGCATGTGAAGAACGCTTCACATCCGCATGTACCTGGCAAGAAAAACGCATGTACAATCCGCATGCGTTTTTTTCTGCCAGGGAGATGCAGAAACGCTCAGGAAAAATTCGGAGCATTTCTGCATCGTGGGCACATAGCCTTACTCCCCCCCCCCCCCAGGGTGGTTTGCACGTTAATGACCAACCAATTTTTACAATTCTGACCACTGTCACTTTATGAGGTAATTACTCTGAAACGCTTCAACGGATCCCCCTGATTCAGAGATTGTTTTTTCGTGACATATTGTACTTCATGACAGTGGTAAAATTTATTCGATATCACTTGCATTTATTCGTGAAAAAATTGGAAATTTGGTGAAAATGTTGAAAATTTCACAATTTTCAAAATTTAAATTTTTATTTCGTTAAATCAGAGAGATATGTTACACAAAATAGTTAATAAATAACATTTCCCACATGTCTACTTTACATCAGCACAATTTTGGAATCCAACATTTTTTTCATTAGTGCGCTATAAGGGTTAAAAGTTGATCAGCGATTTCTCATTTTTCAAACACAATTTACAAAACCATTTTTTTAGGGACCACATCACATTTGAAGTGACTTTGAGGAGCCTTTATTACAGAAAATACCCCAAATTGACACCATTCTAAAAACTGCACCCCTCAAGGTGCTGAAAACCACAATCAAGAAATTTGTTAACCCTTCAGATGCTTCACAGGAATTTTTGGAATGGGGACGAAAAAAGTGAACATTTAACTTTTTTCACAAAAATTTTACTTTAGACCCCATTTTTTTTATTTTTGCAGGGGTAACAGGAAAAAATGGACCCCAAAATTTGTTGTGCAATTACCCCTGAGCACGCAGATACCTCATACGTGATTAAAAAACACTGTTTGGGCGCACAGCAGGGCTCAGAAGGGAAAAGGCGCCATTTGACTTTTTGAATGTAAAATTTGCTTGAATAATTAGCGGATGCCATGTTGCGTTTAGAGAGCCTCTGATGTTCCTAACCAGTGGAAACCCCCCATAAGTGATACCATTTTTGAAACTAGACCCCTCAGGGAACTTATCTAGATGTGTGGTGAGCACCTTGAACCCCCCACAGAAGCTTATAACATGTAGCCGTGAAAATAAAATTTTCACATTTTTCCCACAAAAATGTTTTTCAGCCCCCAGTTTTGCATTTTCATAAGGGTAGCAGGAGAAATTGCACCATGCAACTTGTTGTGCAATCTCTCCTGAGTAAGTCAATACCCCATTTGTGGGGAAAACCACTGCTTGGGCGTACAGCAGGGTTCGGAAGGGAAGGAGCGCCATTTGACTTTTTGAATGTAAAATTTGCTTGAATAATTAGCGGACGCCATGTTGCATTTGGAGAGCCCCTGATGTGTCTAAACAGTGTAAAACCCCCACAAGTGACACCATTTTGGAAACTAGACCCCTGAGGGAACTTATCTTGATGTGTGGTGAGAACCTTTAACCCCAGGTGCTTCACAGAAGTTTAAAACATGAAGCCGTGAAAATAAAAAAATCTAACTTTTTCCACAAAAATGATCTTTTAGCCCCAAATTTTTTACTTTCACAAGGGTAAGAGGAGAAATTGGAACCTAAAAACTGTTTTGCAATTTCTCCTGAGTACGCCAATACCCCATATGTGGGCAAAATACACTGTTTGGGCGCATGTCGGGGTTCAGAAGGGAAGGAGCACTGTGTGACTTTTTGAACGCAAAATTGTCTGGAATCAAGAGCGGATGCCATGTCGCATTTCGGGAGCCCCTGATGTGCCTAAATAGTGGAAACCCCCCACAATTGACTCCATTTTGGAAACTAGACCCCTCAAGGATTTTATCAAGGGGTATAGTGTATATTTTGAACCCAGAGGTATGACAGAATTTGATAACATTAGGTCATCATATTGAATAAATTGTCATTAGTCTTGAGCGCAAGTGCTCGCTACTTGAGTTTGCATTGTGTACTCGGGTATGCACCATATATCACGGGTGCTCGAGTAACATGCTTGAGTCCCTGCCCTGCATGTTTCACGGTTGTTAGACACCCAAAAAAAAACATGCGGGGATCGCTCCTGCATGGCAGGCGATCCCAGCAATGTTTTTTTTGGCTGCGAAGCATATGGTGCAGAGACTCGAGCATGTCACTCGAACACCTGCGATACTCAGTGCATACCCGAGCACCCGATGCAAACTCAAGTAGCGAGCACTTGCGCTCAACACGGGTCGCCATATTGTCATCATTTTTTTTTTCTTTACTTTTGATAAAATCCCAAATCTAACCCCAACCCTAACCCTAGCCCAACCCTAACCGTAGCCCAACCCTAACCCTAACCCTAGCCCCAACCCTAACCCTACCCCAACCCTAACCACAAACCTAACCCTAGCCCAACCCTAACCCTAGCACAACCCTAACCCTAGAGTTTATTTTTTTACACCATTCCTCGTGTGGTATAAGTGATTAGACGACTTTATTCTTCAGGTCGGTTCGATTACAGCAGTTCAAGATTCATATTGGGTTTTTATGATTGATAGCTGTCACACACTAAAAGATGCTTTTTTGCAAAGACTAGTTTTTGCATCTCCATATTTTGAGAGCTATAATTTTTCCATATTTTGGCCAACAGAGTCATGTGATGGCTTGTTTTTTGCAGGACAAGTTGAAGTTTTTATTGCTACCATTTTCGGGCATGTGACTTTTTTTTATCGCTTTCTATTCCGATTTTTGGGAGGCAGAATAAACAAAAACCAGCAATTCAGGAATTTTTTTTTTTTGCCGTTCCACGTTTGGTAAATTTGATAAGACAGCTTTATTCTTCAGGTCAGTACCTTTACAGCGGTTCCGTATTTATGTTGTTTTTTATATTTTGGCGCTTTTACACAATAAAAACTTTTCTAGAAAAAATAATTTTTTTGTATCGCTTTATTTTGAGATGGAGCTGAATGGCGGCTTGTTTTTTGTGGGACAAGATGACCATTTCAGCGGTACCATTTTTATTTACATTCGTCTTTTTGATCGCGTGTTATTCCATTTTTTTGTTTGGCGGTATGATGATAAAGCATTGTTTTTTGCTTAGTTTTTTTTTTTTTTGATGTGACATCAGCGGATGTCAGAGCAGGCTGCAGCCGGGGGTCACGTGATGTCTAAATGGCTAAATCCCCTGTGGGAGAGAGGAGACCCCCTGGTGTCCGACCTGTCGTCTTTCCTCATGGCATTCCGGAAAGTCTTCGATGAACCAGGACGTAAGACCTCATCAGCCTCCTCTCTGCTATGTCTCCGCCAAGGGAGTCTCACCGTGGGCCAATATGCCATACGGTTCCACACCCTCGCTTCTGAGCTTGCCTGGGATAACGAGGCCCTAGTGTCCATCTTCTGGGAAGGCCTTTCTGGCCGGATTAAAGACGAGCTCGCCGGTCGGGACATTCCTACTACGATGGATGACCTGGTGTCGCTGGCTACCCGGACATCCGGTTTCAAGAGCACACCAAAGAGACCACCTGTGAGAGAAGATTTCCCTGCCTTGCTCCTACTTTCCAGAGACCTGTCTCCTCATCTGTTACTCCTCGGGCGCACTCACCTGAGCCCATGCAGATCGACCAGACCAAGATGGTCAAATCTCGCCAGGAGTCACGCCGAGCCGAGGGGAGCTGTTTCTATTGCGGCAGTAAGGAGCACCTGATCCGTTCCTGCCCAGAGAGGCCGGGAAACTCCAGTGTCTAGGACCGCTCGGAGAGGTCGCCCTATACAAAAGTAAACCCTCTCCATCCCTGACTATGTCTGTCTCTATCTCCTGGGGAGAGAGCCGTCACTTTGAACTCGCTCACCTGGATTCTGGAGCTGCTGGAAACCTCATTTCCCAGTCCCTGGTTGAGAAATATCATATCCCCACCAAGTCTCTGGCTGAACCATTGTCAGTCGCCTCCGTGGATGGAAGACTTCTTCCGGTGACCATCCTGCTCGTCACGGAACCCATAACCCTGCAGGTGGGAATGCTGCTCTCAGAAAATTTCCTTCCATGTGCTACCTGGACTCTCTCACTCCCTATTGCTAGGCCTACCTTGGCTCCAGACACATGAACCCGTGTTGAACTGGCAATCCGATGAAGTACTCCGGTGGGGGCCGGACTGCCACAAGACCTTCCTGGTTCCGGTTCATCCGATTCGTCCACCACCTACCCCAGCTAATTTACCCGGTCTTCCGGCTCCTTATTGGTCCTATGCTGACGTCTTCGGTAAAAAAGAAGCAGAAACTTTGCCACCTCATAGGCCATATGATTCCCCACTCGACCTGGTACCTGGCGCCACTCCACCCCTTGGCCGTATTTACCCGTTGTCCGCGGCCGAAACCCCGGCCATGTCTGAGAACATTGAAGAGAATCTGTCTAGGGGATTCATCCGGAAGTCTACCTCCTCGGCCGGCGCCAGATTCTTCTTTGTCAAAAAAAAGGATGGCTCGCTACGCCCCTGTATTAACTATAGAGGACCCAATCAGATCACGGTAAAGAATAAATACCCCCTGCCACTCATCTCCGAGTTGTTTGATCGCCTTAAAGGCGCCAGGATCTTTTCCAAGCTGGATCTACGTGGAGCATATAACCTGGTCCGTATCTGGCAAGGAGACGAGTGGAAGACGGCATTCAATACTCGGGACGGTCACTATGAATACCGTGTGATGCCCTTAGGTCTCTGCAATGCTCCCGTCGTCTTCCAAGAACTGGTCAACGACATCTTCCGTGATCTTCTTTATTCCTGCGTGGTGGTATACCTGGACGACATCTTGGTCTTCTCTCTCCGGATCTTCCCACACACCGGAGAGATGTTCGTCAGGTCCTGCTTAGGCTCAGGCAGAACCACCTCTATGCTAAATACGAGAAGTGCCTCTTAGAACAGACCTCTCTTCCATTCCTAGGCTATGTTATCTCCCAGGCAGGCTTGCGAATGGATCCCGAGAAACTCTCTGCTGTCATAAAGTGGCCCCGTCCTAAGGGGTTGAAGGCGATTCCTGGGCTTCGCCAATTACTATCGTCTCTTCATTCCACACTTCTCGTCTCGGACGGCTCCCATATCTGCGCTCACCCGTAAGGGAGCAAATCCCAAGCAATGGTCACCCGAAGCTGAGGAGGCCTTCCTTTCCTTAAAGCAAGCCTTCTCCTCTGCCCCTGTACTGCACCGTCCGGATTGTAATAAACAATTCTACCTGGAGGTTGATGCTTCCTCCTCCGGAGCCGGGGCGGTGCTCACACAAAAATCTTCTTCCGGGAGAATGGTAACCTGCAGCTTCTTCTCCAAAATCTTCTCCTCATCTGAGCGCAACTACTCCATAGGAGACCGAGAATTGCTAGCCGTCAAATTGGCGCTGGAGGAGTGGCGCTATCTGCTTGAAGGGGCTCTATACCCGGTGATCATCTACACAGATCACAAAAATCTGGCATATCTCCAAAATGCCCAGAGACTTAATCCGCGTCAGGCCTAGTGGTCTTTGTTCTTCGCCCGCTTCGACTTCATCCTTCATTTCCGCCCGGCGGACAAGAATGTCAAAACTGATGGCTTGTCCCGATCCTTCCTGTCCTCCGATCAAGAGGAGGAGCCTATGCACATCATCGACCCCTCCAAGGTGATGAATGTGGCCCCCTTGGATTTGACTCGTCTTCCACCCGGTAAGACGTTCGTAGCGGTACCAGACCGTGAGAAGGTTCTTCGCTGGGGTCATTCTTCTAAACTAGCTGGCCATGCTGGCCAAAAGAAGACCTTCCTGCTCATTTCCCGGCATTACTGGTGGCCTACCCTGCGTAAGGATGTGGTAGACTTCGTCTCAGCCTGTTCATCTTGTGCCCGCAACAAAGTTCCCAGACACTTACCAGCCGGTCATCTCCTGCCGCTTCCCGTACCTGTTGCCCCGTGGCAACACATCGCTATGGACTTCATTACCGACCTCCCTGTTTCTGCCGGGTGTACTGTCATTTGGGTGGTCGCGGACCGCTTCTCCAAAATGGCCCACTTCATTCCCCTGCCTGGTCTCCCGTCTGCACCTGAGCTGGCTAAAGACTTTATCCGCCATATCTTCCGTCTCCATGGTCTCCACATCGTGTCGGATCGAGGGGTTCAGTTCACCTCACGCTTCTGGAGAGCGACATGTAAACTCCTGGTTGTCACCTTGGATTTCTCCTCCGCTTACCATCCTCAGTCCAATGGTCAAGTGGAGCGGATCAATCAGATCCTTACCAGCTACCTCTGGCACTTTGTTAATGTCCACCATTCTGATTGGGTAGACCTCCTTCCTTGGACCGAATTCTCTTATAATAATCACGAGAGTGAATCCTCTTCCAAATCCCTGTTCTTTATAGTCTATGGCCAACTTCCCCGGATTCCGTTTCCCGTCTCCGCCTCTGTGGACAACCCTGCCGCAAAGTCTCTTGTCAGCGAGTTTTCCACCATTTGGGAGAGTACTAGGTCTGCACTTTTTCAGTCCTCTGGGCGGATGAAGAGATATGCTGATAAGAGACGTCTGGATCCGCCTCAATTCCGTCTGGGAGAGAAGGTTTGGCTCTCCTCCAAACATGTGCGGCTCAAGATACCCTCCTACAAGTTAGGTCCTCGCTTCATCGGCCCTTTCGAAATCCTCAAGCAAATTAATCCAGTGGCCTACAAATTAAAACTCCCGGCCACCTTACGGATTCCCAACTCCTTCCACGTATCTCTCCTCAAACCCATTGTCTTTAACTCTTTTTCCAACAATCCAGGTACTCCCCCTGCTCTGGTTTCCGCTGAGGACGTCTTTGAGGTAGAGCGTATTCTGGCCACCAAGAGGGTAAGAGGAAAGACCTTTTTCTGGTAGATTGGAAGGGGTTTGGTCCTGAGGAGAGAACTTGGGAACCCAGGGAGAACAAGAACGCCCCGCTTCTCCTTGAAAAATTTCTTTCAGGCCAAAAAAAGAGGGGGCCTAAAGGGGGGGTACTGTAGCATCAGCGTCTCTGCCCCTTGCTAGGCAGAGACTCCGTCACTCACACCTTCCCGCTCCTGGCTCGGCGTCCTCCAGCGCTTCTCTCCCCGCTGCTGCCGGCGCGCGCTCCTTCCATGGCACTGTGATTAGGGCGCGAGCGCTCCCCCTCTCTTAAAGGGACTGCGCGCGCTGTCCTAAGGAGTCCCCGGCCAATTGCCGGAGGACCTCCCATATATAAGGCACCTCCTCCAAAATGGAGTTGCCCAAGCAAAGTTGTTGCACAGTTTCTGATCTCTGCTTTAGCCCTCAGGTCCCGTTGCTAGCCTGACTCCTCGCCCTGCCTGCCAGCCTGTTATCTGCCCGTTACCTGCCAAGCCTGCCAGCCTGCTCACCTGGAGCGCTCACCTGTTACCTGCCTGTTACCTGCCCTGTCGGTCAGCCCGCTCACCTGGGAGCATCCGCCTGTTACCTGCCCTGTCTGTCAGTCCGCTCACCTGGGAGCATCCGTCTGTTACCTGCTGTGTCCGTCAGCCCGCTCACCTGGGAGCGCCCACCTGTTACCTGCCTGTTACCTGCTTTGTCTGTCTGCCCGCTCACCTGGGGGCACCCGCCTGTTTCCTGCCAGCCTGCCTGGAGACTCTGCCGTCACTTGCTGTGACCACCTGCCTGGTAAACCTAGAGACTACTACTTGCTCTGCTGTCACGAACCGTGATCACCTGTCAGCTACCAGAGACTTCTGCCTGCTTGCCGTGTCCATCCATCTTACTGGTCAGTCCCAGCCATCTGTCCCGTGGGAGCCACCTGCTGTCTTACAAGGTCGTCCCCAGAGTAGCACCTGGTCCCTCTGCCCGGATCCTCCCTGGTCACGGAGTCGCAAGGTCGCCGTCCGACCAGGGTCGGTTTGGGTTGATACTTAGTCACACCCCTCTGGGTCCCTCTTTGCACCTCGGCACAGAGGTTCCTCCACCCGGACCCGTAACAATAGTATTTCCTGCAGAGGGTTTTCTGAAGGTTTTTGTGTGGATGGGAGCCTTGTGTTCTCCTATTAATTCCAAATCCAGGAATGTTATTTTAGTTCTGTCTATGGTATGTCTATGGTATGGGTGAACCACAAATTAAACTCATTGTTGTTTAAATAAGTTAAAACTCTGTAATATCATTAGTTTCACCACCCCAGATGATTAATCATCAATAAATCTGGTATAGATGATAATAGAAGAACAAAAAGGATTGTGGACACTATTTATAAAACCTGAAGGTAACTGAAGGTAACTGGATCCTTAGTCACAGTAAACAATGTTCCTGTTTGTTGTCACTCTCTCCTCTGTAGTCCTTCACTTTCTACTAACCCCTATAATCCCTACTCCTAGTAAGGAATTGGTCATCTGTCTCTCCATTCTCCCCATCCATCTCACCTCCTCCTCAGAACTGATCCTCAACATACAATCCTGTGTCTCTAAGCCCAGACAACCACCTTATGCTCTCTCCTGCTCTCACCTACTAACACTTTCTCTACTCCTCCTCACTGCTGGTGATATCTCCCCAAATCCTGCCCCCCCCCCCACCCACCACATCCCCACAGTCACATCTACCTCTCATCCTTGATCGATCACACATTTCCGCAACCTTTCTAACCTTATACCCATCCGCCCAGCCCCACTAACAGAAGCTCTATGGAACGCACACTCTGTCTGCAACAAACTTTCCTACATCCATGATCTTTTCATTACTAACAAACTTTCCTTCCTCGGCATCACTGAAATCTGGCTCACCCCCTTCTGACACAACCTCTTCATTTGCACTTTCTTATGGCGGTTTCCACCTCTCCCACACACCCCGCCCCAGCAGCAAGTATGGTGGAGGAGTTGGCTTTCTTCTGTCAGATAACTGCTCCTTCTCACATATCCCATTGCCATCCTGCATTACCCTCCCCTCTTTTGAAGTGCACTGTGTGCACAACTACTCACCCTTCAACCTCCAACTGGCTGTCATTTACCACCCCCCAGGGCCAGCTACCACCTTCTTAGACCACTTCACCACCTGGCTACTCCATTTCCTTTCTGCTGATATCCCCACTATCATCATGGGTAACTTCAACATCCCCATTGACACTTCCCAATCATCTGACTCTAAGCTTCTATCCCTCACTTCCTCCTTCTGCCTCGCTCAATAGTGTTCCGCAGCCACTCACAAAGATGGACACACATTGGACCTCATCTTCACCAGCCTCTGTTCCCTATCTAACTTCTCTAACTCACCTCTCCCTCTTTCTGACCACAACTTACTCATATTCTTTCCCCTCTCCTCTCCAGGTCTGCAATCCCCCATCCAGAAACTTGCACACGCTCGCAGAAATCTCAAACTCCTTGACCAACACTCATTCTCTGAATCCCTTCTCCCTCTTACATAAATTACTTACACGATGCAGATGCTGCTGCTGCTTTATATAACACCACAACAGCTGCAGCTCTCAATTTGGTCGCCCCCCTCACACATACCAAAGCTTGCACCATCAACAGGCTACCCTGGCACACCAGCCTGACTAAAGAACTGAGACGGGTTTCCAGAGTTGCTGAACGAAGATGGAAAAGGTCTCACTCCAACGAGCACTTCATCACATTCAAACAGTCCCTCACTACTTTCAAGTCCACACTAACTGCAGCAAAACAAGCCTACTTCTCATTGCTCATATCCTCCCTGTCTCACAACCCTAAACAGCTATTCAGTACTTTCAATTCTCTCTTCCATCCTCCAGCTCCTCCTCCTCGCTTATTTTAGCTGAAGACTTTGATCATTCTTCAAGCAGAAGATTGACAACGTAAGGCAAAGCTTTGGCCATTAGTCCCCATAGCCTCTTCTCATAACTACTCGACTCTCCGCCTCCAAAATAAGCTTCTTTGCCATTACGTAAGATCAACTTTCCTCTTTACTCTCCAAGTCACATCTTACCACCTGTGAACTTGACCCAATTCCGTCTCACCTCATCCCAAACCTCACCGCAGTCTTCATCCCAACCCTAACCCACCTCTTCAACCTGTCACTAACAACTGTCGTCTTCCCCTCATGCTTCAAACATCCTCAAAAAGCCCTCCCTTGACCAATCCACTCTGTCTAGCTATCGCCCCATCTCACTTCTCCCTTATGCCTCAAAACTACTGGAACAACACGTCCATTTTGAACTCTCCTCCCACCTGTCCTCCTACTCCCTCTTTGACCGCTTACAATCTGGCTTTCAATTGCATCGCTCCACTGAAACTGCCATGACTAAAGTCACCAACGACGTACTGACTGCCAAATCCAAGCGACACTACTCTGTTCTCCTCCTCCTGGACCTGTCCTCTGCTTTTGACACACTGGACCATTCCCTCTTACTACAGACTTGGATCTCCTCATACCTAACAGACCGGACATTCAGCGTCTCCCACTCACACACCACCTCCTCATCTCGCCCCCTATCTGTTGGTGTCCCCTAAGGCTCAGTTCTAGGACCCTTGCTCTTCTCCATCTACACCTTTGGCCTGGGGCCGCTCATAGAGTGTCACGACTTTCAGTATCACCTCTATGCTGATGACACACAGATCTACCTCTCTGGACCTGATATCACCTCCTTACTAACCAGAATCCCGCAATGTCTGTCCGCTATTTCATCTTTCTTCTCTGCTAGATTCCTAAAACTTAATATGTATAAAACTGAATTCATCATCTTTCCACCATCTCACTCAACCCCCCACCTAACCAATCTATAAAAGTCAATGGCTGTCCACTCTCCCCACTCCTGCAAGCTCTCTGCCTCGGGGTAATCCTTAACTGATCTCTCCTTCAAACCTCATATCCATGCCCTTTCCACGTCATGCTGGCTCCAACTCAAAAATATTTCCAAGATCCGTACATTCCTCAACCATGAATCTGCAAAAACACTAGTGCATGCCCTCATCATCTCTCGCCTCGACTAGTGCAACCTCCTGCTCTGTGGCCTCCCTTCTACTGCTCTCGCACCCCTGCAATCTATCTTTAGCTCTGCTGCCCGACTAATCCACCTGTCCCCCACTATTCCCCGACCTCTCCCCTCTGTCAATCCCTTCACTGGCTCCCCATTGCCCAGAGACTCCAGTAGAAAACCCTAACCTTGGCATACAAAGCCTTCCACAAACTGTCTCCTCCATACATCTGTGATCTAGTCTCCTGGTACCTACCTGCAAGCTCCGATCCTCACAGGATCTCCTTCTCTACTCCCCTCTTTTCTCCTCTTCCCACAATCGCATACAAGGTTTCTTCCATGCATCCCCCCTACTCTGGAACTCTCTACCCCAACATTTCAGACTCTCGCCCTAACGTGGAAACCTTCAAAAAGAACCTGCAGACCACCACTTCCGACAAGCCTACAACCTGCAGTAACCCTCGCTGCACGACCAGCTGTTCCCTCACCTACTGTATCCTAACCCCCCATCCTTCTAGATTGTGAGCCCTAGCAGGCAAGGTCCTCTCTCCTCCTGTACCAGTCGGCGACTTGTATTTGTTCGAACTATTGTACTTGTTGTTTGCTATGTATACCCCTTTTTCACATGTAAAGCGCCATGGAATTAATGGCGCTATAATAATAAAACACTCCTCCCACCATGCCATTCCGATGTTCGCTACTGATGGGGAGAATTTAGCCCCCATGGAAACTCCGCTGTTTTGGAGAAAAAATATTTTATTGAACAGATTTAATGAATGACTGTAGATCAGGAGAGTAAGAACTAAATTTGGACAGGTGATGATCAACTGCAGAAATAGCAACGTGGTGCGGGATGCTTGTATATAGTTCCACTCCAGCTCAAAACATCACAGCAATCTTGAATGGAACCTGGGATACGTAGGACAAGTAGTTGGAGAGCTGAATCCAGCCACTGTCCAAGGCGTTCGCTAAAGGAGCCTATGCCTGCAGCAATTGGATGCATCAGTGGTAGTTTTTCTTTTTTGTGTGTTTTGGGTAATGCATGAATAATAAGTATAGTTGGATGATTTACAATAATGAATTCAGATTCTTTTTTTGTTAAAATACCCAATGCTATTCCCTCCTGAACCAAGTGTTTTAGTTTTTCTTGGAAAAATGACCGCCGCCAGGGACCAGGGGGAGACGGACAGGTGAGTATACTTTTTTTGTATTATTTTTACTTTTTTTGTCTTTTTTTTTTACTGTGGGCTGGGCACAGCCGACTACTGCTCTCCCCAGACGTACCGCTCTCAATGTTATTAGTGGGAGCGGCGATCGGATGAGAGAAGTAGTAGTCCTCCTCTCCGGACCTGGGTACCACCCGCAGCGCGTTTCCTGCGCAAATTTGCGTCCATTGGCTTTAATTGAAACAGCAAATCCGCAGGTATAGATATTATACTTGCGGGCTTGCTGCGGTTCAATGCTGTGTTTTTTTCTGCAATTGTAATCCTGAGCGGAAATTTCCACATCATGTGCACAGCACATCAGGATTACCATTGCTATAGCTGGCAGACCTATTAACAAGCGTTTTCCCAGCGGGAAAACCGACGTGAAAAGGCATCAAAAACGCTTCGTGTGCACATAGCCTTAATCATGCGAAGAGCATTGTGGATAATAAAAATAGAGAGGATCTAATCTCCAAAAAAAATAATTCTGGTTGAAATAAAAATATATAAAAAATGAATACGCAGATTCCAACATTAGTCCTCACCTACAATACCCATTATCCAGCTATTTCGGACATAGTAAAAAGAAATATTGATATCCTGAGAGAGGACAGTACTATGGACTTTTTTTTTTTTTTTAAAGTATCAGAGTGGTTCCTCGTAGAGCACCCACAATCGGAAATAAGCTGTCCCCCAGTCTTTTTAATCCCAGTCCCTCTATAAAAAACACATGGTTATCAGTGAGTGGTTTTCACAAATGTGTCTTGCTTTCATGCAGCACATGTCCATTTGCCTCTAAAAAAATTATTTTTTCTAATAACAACAAGTCTAAAATATTTTCAATTAAAAGTTTTGTAAACTGCAATTTAGAGCATGTGGTTTATGTGATTGAGTGCACTGCTTGTAAGCTCAAATACGTTGGTTCCACCACCAGAAAGTTTAAAACAAGACTGAGAGAACATTTGTACAACATTTTATTAACCACTGCTGGCCGCTCCCAGGCATAATGTGACCCCGCCGCTAATGTCATGTCAAGCGAGGCGTGACATCAGTGACACGGTCCCGCGGTGGCTACTGGATTGTGGGCGGGGTTACCCCCCGCGTCACACCCTGCATCTACTGCGCGCTTTCCCAATGAATGGTGAGAGGGAGAACGCGCTGTGGATGCTGGGTGTGCCGTGCGGGGTAACCCCACCCACAGCCGAGCATCCACCATGCAACGCAGTACTGAGTCACACCCGGCTACAGTCGGAACTAGATGTGACATCAGCGGATGTCAGAGCCCGCTGCAGCCGGGGGCCACGTGATGCCTGTCAGCGGCCAGCGATAGCGCCGCTCACAGGCAGTATCACTCAAGGTATTTACAAAGAAACTTATTTTCATCATAAAAATACATTGGCCTATTTTCAACAGTAGTGGACAACCCCTTTAAAGTCCCATAGAAGGACTAGGTAAAAAAGGAGGGGAGGGGTACAAAATTGTAAAAATATTTAAAAAAAAATTACAAAGATCAAAAGAATAAAAAAAAACAATACATGCGTAAATTTATGTAAAAACAAGAATAAAAGAAGTAAACGCATTTGTTATCATCTCATCCGAAATAACCTGATTTGTAAAATTGAAGTTAATGTCTTCAGTGAACACCATAAAAAAACTAAATTAAAAACTTAGCAAAAAAAATGGAAAAAGAAATTTCAGTGGGCTGTGCCTTCCTACACAAAAGCCACAGCAAAGAAACGTATACTGTACAGTATAGGTTTTCCTTATAGTGCGCCCCTATAGCGGACAGATGCCTTGACACCCATCCTGACTGTGGCCAATGTCAGACATATATCTCTTGAGGGCATGCATCAGCCAGTGGGCACAAACACTGTGTACCTAGCCTTACAAGTTATCTCTGTTCACATCAGTTTTACTTCTTTAATCTCTTGAGGTCAGAGTCACTTTGTAGGTTCATGACCAGGCCTTATTTTTTAAATCTGACCACTGTCACTTTATGAGGTAACTCTAGAACTCTTCAACGGATCCCACTGTTTCTGAGATTAATATTTCGTTACATATTGTACTTTATGATTGTGGTAAAATTTCTTCGATATCATTTGCGTTTATTTGTGAAAAAAATGGAAATTTGGTGAAAATTTTGAAAATGTTGCAATTTTCAAACTTGGAATTGTTATGCCGTTAAATCAGAGAGATATGTCACACAATATAGTTAATAAATAACATTTCTTACATGTCTACTTTACATCAGAACAATTTTGGAAACAAAATTTTTCCTTGTTAGGAAGTTATAAGGGTTAAAAGTTGACCAGCAATTTCTCATTTTCCCAACAAAATTTACAAAACCATTTTTTTAGGGACCACATCACATTTGAAGTGACTTTGAGGGGCCTTTATGACAGAAAATACCCCAAAGTGACACCATTCTAAAATCTGCACCCCTCAAGGGGCTCAAAACCACATTCAAGAAGTTTATTAACCCTTCAGGTGATTCACAGGAACTGAAGCAATGAAGAAGAAAAAAAATTAACATTTAACTTTTTTTTCACAATTTAATTTAGACCCAATTTTTTTATTTTCACAAGGGTAACAGATAAAAATGGACCCCAAAATGTACTGTGCAATTTCTCCTGATCATGCCGATACCCCATATGTGGGGGAAAACCACTGTTTGGGCACACGGCAGGCCTCGGAAGGGAAGGAGCGCAGTTGGACTTTTTGAATTCAAAATTTGCTGGAATAATTAGCTGACGCCATGTATCATTTGGAGACCCTGTAATGTGCTTAAACAGTGCAAACTCCCCACAAGTGACATCACTTATCTAGATGTGTGGTGAGCACTTTGAACCCCCAGGTGCTTCACAAAAGTTTATAACGTAGAGCCATGAAAATAAAAAATCTATTTTTTCCACAAAAATTTTCTTTTAGCTCCAAATTTTTTATTTGCACAAGACCTCTCATTTTGTTGTGCAATTTGTTCTGAGTATGCCAGAACATACCCTACATGTAATTGGTAACTACTTTTGAGGCATAGTGCAAAGGTCAGAAGGGAAGGAGCGCTATATTATGCACATTTTACTGTTATTGTTTGAGGGTGCCATCATCCACTGGGAGATCCCCTGAGGTGCCATAGCAGCCTGAGGACCCCATTTTACAAACTACACCTCTCAATGAACTCATCTAGGGGTGAAATGATCATATTGACATCATGAGTGTGTCACAGAATTTTATACCATTGGGCAGTGAAGAAAAAATAATTACGTTTTTATCTCAAAAATTTTGTTTTAGCCCCAGATTTTACATTTTTCAATGGGGTTAATGGATAAAACTGGCCCCTAAAATGTGTCCCACAATTTCTGCTGAATGTAGCAATACCTCATATGTGACTGTACAGTACTGCTTAGCCACACGGCGACACTCGGGAAGGACGGAGCGCTATTTCACTGCTGGAGTGCAGGTTTTCCTAGAATAGTTTACGGACTCCATATGCACAGAACCTAAATGCTAAAAAAGAGCAGAATACCCCCTCAAGTGACCCCATTTTGTAAGTTATACCCCTGCCAAACATGTGGATGGTAAATCTGATGTAGGCACACACTGGAGCTCTGGAGGGCGGGGGTGGGGTGGGGGAGGGGGGTAGCATTAAAACTTCGGAGCACAGAATTTGCTTTATTTCTTTTGGGGGCGAGGAGCCATTTCACTTTTCCAGTGCCCTTGTGCTACCAGTAACGTGGAAGCCCCCTATATTTACATTGACAGATGATGGATCGGAGTGTTCTGTTTTTTTTGTGGATAGATTTGAAGCTTTTATTGGGAACATTTTACATAACATTTTGGATCATATTTATCCGGTGCTCTATGCTGAGCACTTATTTTGGGGTTTCCATCTAAATCTCTGGGTGACGTGATTCAGGTGACACCCCCCAGGGGATCCATTCATTATAATGAGGCAGCAGAGTTACTCTTCTGGGCTCCATCTGACCTCTGTTCAGCTTTGTCCTACTTTTCAGAGGTGCCCAAAACTGCGGCCGATCGCGCATTTATGCACACCTAAAAAGACGGACAACGCTGAATCACAGGCCAGACGGCGTCCAGTGTTGCCATCTGCCTTGTTTTAGGGAATCTTCCTCTGGGACTGTCATGTAAGGGCTTGTTTTTTGCGAAACGATTTGACGTTTTTATTGGTACCATTTTTGGTCACATGACATATTTTGATCGCTTTCTATTCTAATTTTTGGGGAAGGAAAATGACCAAAAACTGGCAATTCAGGAATTGTGTTTTTTTTTTATGCATGTGGTAAAATTGATAAGGCAGAGTTATTCTTCAGGTCTGTACGTTTACAGCGGTACCACATTAACCGTTTCCCGACCGCCCACTGTAGATAAACGTCGGCGCTTGCTGGGCTCTGTGCAGCGCCGACGTTTAAAAACGGTGGGCGGTCCCGCAGCGCTCAGGACCCCCAGGGTCCTGCAAGCGCTGCGATTCTGGTGCAGAGCGTTAGCTCTGACAGGGGACATCATCGGGACCTGATTGGATCAGGTCCCAATGATGTTAACCCTTTGCTATGTTCTATATGCCGCGATCTATAGTGATCGCGGCATATAGAAGATAGACAGAGGAGAGGTGGTCGTCTTACTTACCTCTCCGACGACCCCTGATACCTTCCAGGACCTGGCGTTGCTATGGCAGCTGGAGGTCACATGACCGCCTCCAGATCTGCCATATATGGTGTCCTGCCAGGGTCAACCTGCACCTGAAGCCTGGCAGGACACACTGACTGTGAAACAGTCAGAAAAGATCTCATGTAATGTAATACATGTCTATTACATTACATGAGATCAGTGAGCAGAAAAATAAAAATTAATGTCCCATACAGGGACTAAGTAAAAATGTAAAAAAAAAAGTAAAAAAAATGTTTTTAAACTGTTAAAAAAAAATCACAAAATAAATAAAAATAAATAAATAAAATATTAAACCAATAAATCCATATATTTATGCAAAACCAAAAAAAGTACACATATTTGGTATCGCCGCGTCCGAAACTACCCAATCTATAAAACTGTCACACTAATTAACTCCTTCTGTGCACACCGTAATAAAAATAAATAAAAAACGGAGCAAAAAAATATGCTTTTTCATCATATCGCCAAACAAAAAGTGGAAAAAAATGCGATCAGAAAGCAAAATGGAAATAAAAATGGTACCGCTGAAAACGTCATCTTGTTCCGGAAAAAAAAGCCACCATACAGCTCTATCAGCCGAAAAATAAAAAAGTTATACCTCTCAGAATAAAGCAATGCAAAAAAAATATTTTTTCTATAAAATTGTGTTATTGTGTAAAAGCGCCAAAACATAAAAAAAAATATACAGTAAGTGTAGTATCGCTGTAAATGTACTGACCCGAAGAATAATTCTGCCTTATCACTTTTACCACACGCAGAACGGCATAAAAAAAAACACCTCAAAAAACAATTCCTGAAGTGTTTGTTTTTGTTAATTTTACCTCCCAAAAAACGGAATAGAAAGCGATCAAAAAATGTCACGTACCCAAAAATGGTACCAATAAAAATGTCAACTCGTCCCGCAAAAAACAAGCCGTCACATGACTCTGTCGGCCGAAATATGGAAAAATTATAGGTCTCAAAATATGGCGATGCAAAAACTAGATTTTGCAAAAAAGGCGTCTCTTAGTGTGTGACAGCTGTCAGTCATAAAAACCCGATATAAATCTGGTATCTCTGTAATCGCACCGACCAGAAGAATAAAGTAATCTAATCAGTTATATCACACGAGGAACGGCGTAAAAAATAAATAAAACCAATTCTTCACCTGCTACTGATTTGTTTATTATGTCTCCCAAAGATCGCAGTAAGGCTCTGCTCACATTTATCTTGCGTTCTGCGCTGAGCACTTACACCAGAGTTTCCGTGTAAATCTCTGAAATACGTTATTCAGACGGAACCCATGACGGAAGATTCCCTGTAATGAGGCAAATATATGCCACTGTGGATGCCGTCTGGCCTGTGATCCCACGGTGTCATTTGTTTTAGGCGTTAGTAAAAGTGCGGTTGGCCACAGTTTTGTGCACTTCTGAAAAAAAGGACACCGCTAAACAGAGACCAGACGGAGTCCAGAGTAACTCTGCTGCCTCATTACAGTGAATGGATCCCGCAGGGGTTTCATCTGAATTACATCACTTGGAAATATAGATGGAAACCCCGATGTAAGTGCTCAGCCTAGAGCGCTGGATAAATGTTACGTAAAATGTTCCCAATAAAAGCTTCAACTCAGTCCTCAAAAAAAGCTAGTCCCCACTCAGGTCCGTCATCTGTTAAAAATATTGCAAGTTACTGGTAGCAGAAAGGCTCTGGAAAAGCGAAATGGCCCTTGCCCCCCAAAAGAAATTTAGAAATTTTTGTGCTCCCAAATCCAAATACCTATTCTACAATAATTTGTTCTCCAATTGTCAAATAGCACTCCGTCCCCCCCAGATCTCACCGTATGGCTGAGCGGTACAATACAGCCACATATGGGGTATTGACACTTTTAGAAGAAATTGTGTGACACATTTTGGCACCAATTTTACCCATTGCCCTGTGTGAAAATGTAAAATCTGAGGGTAAAACATTTTTTTGTGGTAAAAATATAATTATGCTTTTTTCACTGCCCAATGGTATAAATTTAAGAATTAAAAAATACTCACTACTTCCCTAGATGAATTCCTTGAGGTGTAGTTTACAAAATGGGGTCACTTGTGGGGGTTTCTGCTGTTTCGGCATGTCAGCGACTCTTCAAATGTGACATGGTGTCTGCTGCCTATCCCAGCCAACATAGCGCTCCTTTCTCTTCCGAACCCTGCCGTACACCAAAGCAGTGGTTTTCCCCCACATATGGGGTATCGGCGTACTCAGGAGAAATTGCACAACAAATTTCATGGTGCAATTTATCCTGTTACCCTTATGATAATGCAAAATTAGGGAATGAAAAACATTTTTTGTGGGAAAAATATGAAAATTTTATTTTTATGGCTCAATATTATAAACTTCTGTGAAGCAGCTGGGGGTGCAAGGTGCTCACCACACATCTAGATAAGTTCCCTAAGGGGTCTAGTTTCCAAAATGGTGGCACTTGTGGGGGGTTTCCACTGTTTAGGCACATTAGGGGCTCCCCAAATGCGATATGGCATCTGCTAATTATTCCAAAAAATTTACATTCAAAAAGTCAAATGGCGCTCCTTCCCTTTCAAACCCTGCCGTGCACCAAAGCAGTGGTTTTCCCCCACATATGGGGTATTGGCGTGTTCAGGAGAAATTGCACAACAAATTTCATGGTGCAATTTATCCTATTACCCTCATGATAATGCAAAATTAAGGGATGAAAAACGTTTTTGTGGGAAAAATGTGAAAATTTTATTTTTACAGCTCAATACAGGGGTTTCCACTGTTTAGGAACATCAGGGGCTCTCCAAACGCAACATGGCGTCTGCTAATTATTCAGACAAATTTTACATTCAAAAAGTCTAATGGCGCTCCTTCCCTTCCGAACCCTTCCCTTCCGAACCAAACAGTGGTTTTCCCTCACATATGGGGTATGAGCGCGCTCAAGAGAAATTGCACAAAAAATTTTGGGGTCCATTTTTTTCTGTTACCCCTGTGAAAATAAAAAAAATTGGGTCTGAAGTAACATTTTTGTGAAAAAACTTAAATGTTAATTTTTTTCTTCCACATTCCAAAAATTCCTGTGAAGCACCTGAAGGTTTAATAATGTTCTTGAATGTGGTTTTGAGCACCGTGAAGGGTGCAGTTTTTAGAATGGTGTCACTTTTGGGTATTTTCTGTCATAAAGGCCCCTCAAAGTGACTTCAAATATGATGTAGTCCCTAAAAAAATGTTTTTGTAAATTTTGTTGGAAAAATGAGAAATCGCTGGTCAACTTTTAACCCTTATAGCTCCCTAACAAAAAAAAATGTTGGTTCCAAAATTGTGCTGATGTAAAGTAGACATGTGGGAAATGTTATTTATTAACTATTTTGTGTGACATATCTCTCTGATTTAAGGGCATGAAAATTCAAAGTTTGAAAATTGCAAAATTTTCTAAATTTTTGCCAAATTTCCGATTTTTTCACAAATAAACGCAAGTGATATTGAAGAAATTTTACCACTATCATGAAGTACAATATGTCACGAAAAAACAGTCTCAGAATCAGGGGGATCCGTTGAAGCGTTTCAGAGTAATTACCTCATAAAGTGACAGTGATCAGAATTGTAAAAATTGGCCTGGTCACGAAGGCAAAAACAGGCTCTGGTGCGAAGTGGTTAATATCGTTTTTATACAAAATATATATATATTTTTTGCATCGCTTTATTCTGAGAGCTATAATTTTTTTATTTTTCCACTGATGGGGCTGTATGGCGGCTTGTTTCTTGTGGGACAAGATGACGTTTTCAGCGGTACTAATTTTATTTATATTTGTTTTTTTTATCGTGTTTCATTCCCCTTTTTTTTCCCAGTGGTATGATGATAAAGCATCGTTAGCCTCGTTTTTTTAAGGTTTTTTTGTGTGGCGTTCACTGAAGGGGTTAACTAGTGTGACACTTTTATAGGTCGGGTCGTTCCAGAATCGGCAATACCAAATATGTGTACTTTTTTTATTTTATTGTTATTTTTTTACATAAAAATGTGTATTTATTAGTGAATATGTTTTTTTTAATTAATATTATTTAATATTTGTTTTTATGTATTTGTATAAGTTTTTTGCCATTTATTCTTTACTTTTTACTTAGTCCCTTTATGGGACTTTCACTTGTTTCTCTTTGATCACAGGTATAATGTATTGCAATGTACTAGATTGCAGTGCATTGATTATACCTTTAGTGAAAGCTCCTGAGCCCATGCTGTGAGCATGGTTTCAGCAGCTTTCCGTAGCTTGGTGACCAGGGGGTCGTCATGACGACCCCTGGTCACCATGGCAATGATTGGGCCCCACGACATCGCAGGGCCACCGATCTGTCAGGGGGTTAACAGCCAGGGGTGGTGTTGACACTCCTACTAGCTGTTTAGTGCCGGAGATCAGCCACTGGCGGCGCTGAACTCCGGCACTGATCGGGCTGGAGACGCTGATATTTCAGCATCTCCTGCACGATCATGCTGAGATCGGTCAGTCAGATTGACTGACTGATCGCAGCGATCTAGGTGTGCGGACCGACCATATGGCTCCCTGCACCCCATCTTGTGCTGCTCAGCTGTCACAGATAGCTGTCCGCACTTATCTGTCACTGCGTGTTTACACACTGTGACAGTTTAACCCCTTAACAACATTTGCCGTACTAATACGCGTCTGTGCCCTGGGACTTAAGAGCCAGACCCGTATAAGGACGTCATGGCGATCGCGCGCGCACACAGGCTGTGCGGGCGCGATCGCCGCTGGGTGTCAGCTGATTGTCACAGCTGACACCCGGTACTATGTGCAGGGAGCGGTCCTGCATCGCTCCCAGCACATTAACCCCCGCGATGCTGCGATCGAAGTCGATCGCGGCAGTGCGGGGGCAAGCGGAGGTGATCGCCGATACTCACCTCCTCTTCCGGCTTCCAGCGCAGTCTGCAAAGGCTTCCCGGGTGTTGCCATGACGACCCGATGTCGTCATGACAACATCCGGGTCACCAGACAGCAGGAAGATTGCTTGGACATGCGCAGTGCATCTCCAAGCAATCTTCACACTGTGCATTTCTGACAGCTTGCATGGCATAGGGATGGTGCTGCATTCCTGTGCCATGCAGGCGATCAGAGAAAAAAAAGTGAAAGTCCCAGAGTGGGACAAAGTAAGAAAGTGTATAAACTGTGTGAAAGTGGAAAAAAAAATAAAAAAAACATTTGCAAAAATATAAAAAAAAAAATAAAAAAAATAATCCACCAAAAATAAAAATATAATGTACCCATCAATAAATATTATTATAAAAAAACACAAAAAAACAATAAAAGTACACATATTTGGTATCGCCGCGTCCATCAGCCGAAAAATAAAAAAGTTATAGCTCTCAGAATAAAGCGATGCTAAAAAATATTTTTTTCTATAAAATAGCTTTTATTGTGTATAAGCGTCAAAACATAGAAAAATTATACAAATGTGGTACCGCTGTAAACGTACTGACCCGAAGAATAAAGCTACCTCATCAATTTTACCACACGCGGAACAGAATAAAAAAAAAAAAAAAAAAAAAACAATTCCTGAATTGTTGGTTTTTGTTTATTCTGCCTCCCAAAAATCGGAATAGAAAGCGATCAAAAAATGTCACGTGCCTGAAAATGGCACCAATAACAACGTCAAGTCATCCCGCAAAAAACGAGCCGTCACATGACTGTCTGCCAAAATCTGGAAAAATTATAGCTCTCAAAATATGGCGATGCAAAAACTAGATTTTACAAAAAATGCGTCTTTTAGTGTGTGACAGCTGTCAGTCATAAAAACCCCATATGATTCTGGCATTGCTGTAATCACACCGACCCGAAGAATAAAGTCGTCTAATCACTTATACCGCACAAGGAACAGCGTCAAAAATAAACTCTTGGGTTAGGATTGGGCTAGGGTTAGGGCTGGGTTTGGGGCTAGGGTTGTGCTGGGGCTAGGGTTGTGCTGGGGCTAGGGTTGTGCTGGGGCTAGGGTTGTGCTAGGGCTAGGGTTGTGCTAGGGCAAGGGTTGCACTATGGTTAGGGTTGTGCTAGGGTTAGGGCTGGGGTTGGGATTTTTTTCAAAAGTAAGAAAAAAAGATGACGATATGGCGACTAGTGTTGAGAGCAAGTGCTTGCTACTTGAGTTTGCATCGGGTGCTCTGGTATGTATTGAGTATCGTGGGTATTTGAGTGACATGCTCGAGTCTCTGCCCCATATGCTTCGCGGCCAAAAAAGTTTACAGGGATTGCCTGCCATGCACGAGCGATCCCCGCATGTTTTTTTTTCGGTGTCTAATAACCGTGAAACATGCGGAGCAGGGACTCGAGCATGTCACTCGAGCACACGCTTTACATGGTGCATACCTGAGTACCCGATGCAAACTCAAGTAGCGAGCACTTGCGCTCAAGAATAATGACAACTTATTCAATATGATGACCTAATGTAAACAAATTCTGTGCCGTACCTCTGGGTTCAAAATGTTCACTATACACCTTAATAAAATCCTTGAGGGGTATAGTTTCCAAAATGGGGACACTTGTCGGGGAGCTCCACTGTTTAGGCACATCACGGGCTCTCTAAACGCGACATGGTGTCCGCTAACAAATTGAATGGAAAATCCGCTCAAATTGTTAGCGGACGCCATGTTGCGTTTGGAGAGCCCCTGTGTGCCCAAACATTGGAGCTCCCCCACAAGTGACCCCATTTTGGAAACTAGACCCCCCAAGGCACCTATCTAGATGCATAGTGAGCACTTGGAACCCCCAGGTGCTTCACAAATTGATTCGTAAAAATGAAAAAGTGAAAAAAAAACATTTTTTAATTTTTATGAATCAATTTGTGAAGCACTTGGGGTTCCAAGTGCTCACTATGCATCTAGATAGGTGCCTTGGGGGGTCTAGTTTCCAAAATGGGGTCACTTGTGGGGGAGCTCTAATGTTTAGGCACACAGGGGCTCTCCAAATGCAACATGATATCCGCTAACAAATTGAATGGAAAATCGGCTAAAATTGTTAGCGGACACCACGTTGCGTTTGGAGAGCCCCTCTGTGCCCAAACTTTGGAGCTCCCCCACAAGTGACCCCATTTTGGAAACTAGACCCCCCAAGACACCTTTCTATATGCATAGTGAGCACTTGGAACCCCCAGGTGCTTCACAAATTGATTCGTAAAAATGAAAAAGTGAAAAAAAAAACACTTTTTCATTTTTATGAATCAATTTGGGAAGCACCTGGGGTTCCAAGTGCTCACTATCAATCTAGATAGGTGCCTTGGGTGGTCTAGTTTCCAAAATGGGGTCACTTGTGGGGGAGCTCCAATGTTTGGGCACACAGGGACTCTCCAAATGCAACATGATATCCGCTAACAAATTGTCGGCTCAAATTGTTAGCGGATATCATGTTGCATTTGGAGAGTCCCTGTGTGCCCAAACATTGGAGCTCCCCCACAAGTGACCCCATTTTGGAAACTAGACCCCCCAAGGCACCTATCTAGATGCATAGTGAGCACTTGGAACCCCTAAGTGCTTCATAAATTGATTCGTAAAAATGAAAAAGTGTTTTTTTTTTCACTTTTTCATTTTTACGAATCAATTTGTGAAGCACCTGGGGGTTCCAAGTGCTCACTATGCATCTATAAAGGTGCCTTGGGGGGTCTAGTTTCCAAAATTGGGTCACTTGTGGGGGAGCTCCAAAGTTTGGGCACACAGGGGCTCTCCAAACACAACATGGCGTCCGCTAATTATTCAAGCAAATTTTACAATCAAAAAGTGAAATGGCGCTCCTTCCCTTCCGAGCCCTGCCGTGCGCCCAAACAGTGTTTCTTCCCCAAATATTGGGTATCTGCGTGCCCAGGGAAAATTGCACAACAAATTTTGGGGTCAATTTTTTTTGTTACCCCTATGAAAATAAAAAAATTGGGTCTAAAGTAACATTTTTGTGAAAAAAGTTAAATGTTCATTTTTTTCTTCCACATTCAAAAAATTCCTGTGAAGCACCTGAAGGGTTAATAAAGTTCTTGAATGTGGTTTTGAGCACCTTGAAGGGTGCAGTTTTTAGAATGGTGTCACTTTTGGGTATTTTCTGTCATAAAGACCTCTCCAAGTGACTTCAAATGTGATGTGGTCCCTAAAAAAATGGTTTTGTAAATTTTGTTGGAAAAATGAGAAATCGCTGTTCAACTTTTAACCCTTATAGCTCCCTAACAAAAAAAATTTGGGTTCCAAGATTGTGCTGATGTAAAGTAGACATGTGGGAAATGTTATTTATTAACTCTTTTGTGTGACATATCGCTCTGATTTCAGGGCTTAAAAATTCAAATTTTGAAAATTGCAAAATTTTCAAAATTTTCACCAAATTTCTGTTTTTTTCACAAATAAACGCAAGTGATATTGAAGAAATTTTTCCACAATCATGAAGTACAATATGTCACGAAAAAACAATCTCAGAATCAGGGGGATCAGTTGAAGCGTTCCAGAGTAATTACCTCATAAAGTGACAGTGGTCAGAATTATAAAAATTGGCCCGGTCATTAACGTGCAAACCACCCGCGGGGCTTAAGGGGTTAAAGCCATAACGGACAATGCACGGCAAGGAGCATTAACTTACACCTGCTCATGCCGTGCAGTGTCCGTCATTGGGCGTTATGGGGTTAATACCGCTGTCAAGTGTGATGGTGACATGTAACAGACTTTAACATAATGGCCATCAGTTCTAATGAACATGGGGCCACCGTGCAGTATGAATGCACATTGACGAAGGGTTACCTTGACTGCCGGATGACCACTTTAAAAAAATATATATATGGCTCTCAGAATATGGTGACAAAAGCCAAATTGTTTTTGTAAATGTTTTTATTTTATTTTTAATTAGTAAATCATGAATAGAAATATATAGATTTGGGATCCCGTAACCATACTGACCCATAGAGCAAAGGTAACAGATCACCACCTGATTACCACAAAGTAAGCGGCGCTAGTACAAAACCTTGAAAAAGAAAATGTGGAATTACAGTTTTTTTCCTCACCGTTTCCACTTATTTCATAGAATAAGTGGTGTTCTGCAAAAAACAAGCCCTCTTGCGGCTATGTCAAAATATTAGAAAGGTTATGGTTCTTGTTACAAGGAGAGGAAAAACTAAGTTACAATATCCTGGGGAAAAGCTCTGTGTCTGCCTCCTGAAAACCTCCAGCTCAGGGTTTGTTACCCGACCGACGACATGTTTAACAGATTCCTTTGACTAAACCACCCTTCACATGTCCATATAATACCGGTACTGGAAAAATGGTACCGGTGTCATAAGTATTTTGGATCAGTGTGTCATCCGTGTGCCATCAGTGTTCCATCCGTGTGCAATTCATTTTTTTTCCACCATGACTTAAATATCAATTCCAAAGCTTCTCCTATACTTTGCAGTGTTAAACATGTACAGCACACGGTTGTCACAAGGATGTTTCACACGGAGCCAGAAATGTGTATTGGCCCTTGTAATCCATGCGGACGAGTCTCATGCAAAGATCACCATAGATTATGATAGGTATGTGTGGATACGTGTCTTCAATGCATGTGAAAGCGAATGCCACACGTGCTGAAAACATGTACATGTGAAGGAAGCTTTACACACTGTGTGAACAAGTATGAAAAGTCACCTCTTAATCATTGAATTAAGGTTTTCTCTTTTGGTTCCATTGCCATGGGTATAAAATCCAGCATCTAAGCATGTAGTCTGCCTGTGCGAACAGTTGTGATAAAATGGCTCGTTCTAAAGAGCTCCCTGAATTCAGCATCTTGCTGTCATATGTTGTCACAAGTCAGTTCATGAAAGTTCAAATAAGACATGGCTGGGTGAGTTTGGTGTGGAAGAACATGACTGACCCTTCAAGAGACCTAACCTCAACTCCATCAGATAGATACCTTTTGGATTAACCAGAGATTACAAGCCAGGTCCCCTTGTCCAACATCAGTGTCTGACCTGATAACTGCTCTTCTGGAAGAATGGACAACAAATTGCACAGAAATGTCCCCCAATTTTTTTTTTAGAGTGGAAGCTTTATTAGCTGCAAAGGGAGATCAACTCCATGTTAATGACCCTGGATTTAAAAAGGAATGTCATAAAATTTCCTCCAGGAGTAATGTGTATGTGTCCCAATAATTTTATCCCTACAGTGTGTAATAGGTTCTGCTTCTTCCATGGTGAGAGGTGGAGACTGCTTCTCTGATGATGTGTAAATCTGGAGGTGAATGAGAATCATAATCAGTTTTGTTATATATTTTAGGAAGGACGTCCAGAATAAAAGGCTTAAAGCACCCAATAATTGAAGACAGTGAGGATGAGGAGGTGCAGCCAACGTAAGCACTAAATACGACTATCATTCGTTACATTGTATTGTAAGGCTATGTTCACATGTCTGGTAGTTATACCTGTTTTTGGATTTGTTAGGGGTGATAAAAAATGAAAAGATACAATGCAAAATTAGTTCATTCAAATAAGGACGGGAATGTCTTAAATTGTTTTCTTTTTTACTGCAATCTGTTTTTTAGCAGGATCATGTGCCGATTTGCCATGAGCGTTACCCGTTGGCCATCGCTCATAGCAGATGATCATTTTAACCATGTGTAGCACAAGTGATCGGATGAAAGCACCTTCAAGTCTTCTAAGGAAACTATTAAGGCCAGAAAAAAGTAAAAAAAAAATGTTTTTTTTTTTTAAAAATATAAACGTTCAAATCACCCCCCTTTTGCCCCATTCAAAATAAATGAATAATAAAACTAAAATATACATACAGTTATATGAAAAAGTTTGGGCACCCCTATTAATCTTAAGCTTAGTATTTTATAAAAATTGGTGTTTTTGCAACAGCTATTTCAGTTTGATATATGTAATAACTGTTGGACACAGTAATGTTTCTGCCTTGAAATGAGGTTTATTGTACTAACAGAAAATGTGCAATCTGCATTCAAACAAAATTTGACAGGTGCATAAGTATGGGCACCCTTATCATTTTCTTGTTTTAAATACTCCTACCTATTTTTTACTGACTTACTAAAGCACTCTTTTTGTTTTTGTAACCTCATTGAGCTTTGAACTTCATTGCCAGGTGTATGCAATCATGAGAAAAGCTACTTAAAGTGGCCACTTGCAAGTTGTTCTCCTGTTTGAATCTCCTCTGAAGAGTGGCATCATGGGCTCCTCAAAACAACTGTCAAATGATCTGAAAACAAATATTATTCAACATAGTTGTTCAGGGGAAGGATACAAAAAGCTGTCTCAGAGATTTAACCTGTCAGTTTCCACTGTGAGGAACATAGTAAGGAAATGGAAGAACACAGGGACAGTTCTTGCTAAGGCCAGAAGTGGCAGGCCAAGAAAAACATCAGAAAGGCAGAGAAGTAGAATGGTGAGATCAGTCAAGGACAATCCTCAGACCACCTCCAGAGAGCTGCAGCATCAACTTGCTGCAGATGGTGTCACTGTGCATCGGTCAACTATACAACGCACTTTGCACAAGGAGAAGCTGTATGGGAGAGTGATGCGAAAGAAGCCGTTTCTGCAAGCACGCCACAAACAGAGTCGGCTGAGGTATGCAAAAGCACATTTGGAGAAGCCAATTTCTTTTTGGAAGAAGGTCCTGTGGACTGATGAAACCAAGATTGAGTTGTTTGGTCATACAAAAAGGCGTTATGCATGGCGGCAAAAAAACACAGCATTCCAAGAAAAACACTTGCTACCCACAGTAAAATTTGGTGGAGGTTCCATCATGCTTTGGGGCTGTGTGGCCAATGCCGGCACCGGGAATCTTGTTAAAGTTGAGGGGCGCATGGATTCCACTCAGTATCAGCAGATTCTTGACAATAATGTTCAAGAATCAGTGATTAAGTTGAAGTTAAGCAGGGGATGGATCTTTCAGCAAGACAATGATCCAAAACACCGCTCCAAATCTACTCAGGCATTCATGCAGAGGAGCGATTACAATGTTATGGAATGGCCATCCCAGTCCCCAGACCTGAATATCATTGAACATCTGTGGGATCATTTGAAGAGGGCTGTCCATGCTCGGCGACCATCAAACTTAACTGAACTGGAATTGTTTTGTAAAGAGGAATGGTCAAACATACCTTCATCCAGGATCTAGGAACTCATTAAAAGCTACAGGAAGCGACTAGAGGCTGTTATTTTTGCAAAAGGAGGATCTACTAAATATTAATGTCACTTTTCTGGTGAGGTGCCCATACTTATGCACCTGTCAAATTTTGTTTGAATGCAGATTGCACATTTTCTGTTAGTACAATAAACCTCATTTCAAGGCAGAAACATTACTGTGTCCAACAGTTATTACATATATCAAACTGAAATAGCTGTTGCAAAAACACCAATTTTTATAAAACATTAAGCTTAAGATTAATAGGGGTGCCCAAACTTTTTCATATAACTGTATATTGCTGCATTCTGAATCGCCCGATCTATCAAGATATAAAAAGAATTAATCCAAATGGTAAACGGTGTAACGAGAAAAAAAATCAAAACACCAGAATTAAGTTTTTTTGGTCGCTGCAACATCGCAATAAAACGCAATCACAAGCGATTAAAACATATATATATATATATCTACCTAAAAATATTATCAATAAAACCTTCAGCTCAGCGTGCGAAAAATAAGCCCTCACCCAGCCCCAGATCCTGAAAAAGGGAGACGCTACGGGTCTCGGAATATGGCGCCATTATAATTTTTTTTACAAACTTTAGAATTTATTTCACCACTTTAAAAAAAATAACCTATTCATGTTTGGTATCTGCAAACACATAATGACCTGGAGAATCATAATTGCAGGTCAGTTTTAGCATTTAGTGAACATGGTAAAAAAAAAAAACAACCAAGAGACAAGTGTAGAATTATACTTTTTTTGCAATTTTGACGCACTTTTGAATTTTTTCCTTTTTCTCCAGTACACGACATTGTAAAACCAATGATGTCGTTCAAAATTACTATTCGTCCCAGAAAAAATAAACCATCACAGGGACATATTAAAAAATAAAAAAGTTATGCCTCTGGGAAAAAGGGGAGCGAAAAACGGAAAATCCCAACGTCGTGAAAGGGTTAAAGGACAGAAATCCTCAACTATACTGATTGTATTGATTGAACAGTACCACCATATACCACCATAGCATTACTGAATCTCTCTATACCATGTGTGGTTAATACCGTAACTAATACTGCCATATAGTTACTAAATTATACTTTTATAACATGATTTTAGAACCACCATACTGTAACTGAAAAACAGCATCATATTGTGACTTTATCACTTGGGGTCTGAGCTGTTTTGATGCCCAGCGATCAAAAAGTTATTTAATTCTAAATGCCCTCAGACTCATGAGATAGAAGTTGGCTAAACCCGGTGATTTTGGCTTGAATCGGTTAGCTTCCTAACATCTGTGGGGACAGGCCTGATTCTAGCTTTTTTTTTTGGTGCCCAAGGCGAAAATTCAAGTGGCACCCCTCCCAGCAGTTCATGGTATACCTGCAGTGAATAAACACAATCCCATCATTGTTTTTTAGGTTTTGCTTTTAAGATATTCATTATGTGGTAAAAGTGACGTGTGAACATGATTCTCCAGGTCTTTGTGATTACAGTAATCCCAAACTTTCAGAGATTCTTATTTTTGTAAAAAAAAAACCAACATTTAGCTTGTGATGCTTTTTTAAGGACCTGTTAGAACAATAAAAATATATCTATGAAGCTATGTGAGGGCTGTTTTTTGCACAGTAAGTTGAAATATTTATTGCTATCAATTCAGGGTGCATACATTTGGATGGCTTTTTGCTGTAAGAGGTGTGGTGACAAAAAAAAGTAGTTCTTCTATTTTTTTTTCTCTTTACTGCATATGTTAGTTCTTTTTATATTTTGATAGATGAGACTTTTAAGGATGTGGACATACCAATTTTTCTTTAATTGTTTAATTTGTGTTTAATGAGGGAAGACCGCACCAGATCCATGATCATTAAATGAATACATCACCAGAACATTCCATCAGTACATGAATGGCACCAGCATCCTCATCAGTACTTAGATACAGCACCAAAACAACCATTAATACACTAATTCATTATTAGAACCATAATCGGTAATTGAATATAGCACTGGGACCATCATTATTAATTGAATACATCGCCAGAACCACCAACTGCACATGAATACAGTGAAGAGCAAAAGAGTATCAATCTTTTGAACTTTTGACTTTCAGGCTCCATATCTCACCATCCACTACTTATTTTATTGTGAGACTACCCTCATTTTATAGACAATCATCTTGTCTATCTCATATATAAACTTGAGTTGCAACTATTTGGCATATGATTAATTATGCAGATTCTTGTCATGTCACTGCACTGTTACTGTTTTGCTCCTAAAAATCTAAATACAATTTTTTATTATTTTATTAGTATTTTGTAAATCCACCTTTAGCTTTCAACACTGCCTGAATCCTTCTGGGCATGCTCTCGATCAGATTCAAACATGTCTTGACCGACATCTAATTCCGGGTCTCTTTTACATGTTCCCAGTTGGTGCATGCTCTTCGACTCGCTTGGATATGTATATAGTTTTTTATTCCATTCTACCCACAAGTGTTAAATTGGATTAAGGTCTGAGGTCTGTGGGGGCCAATCCAGCACTTCGACTTCATTGTCATTGAACCATTTATTTGCCAATCTCAACATATGCTTTGGGTCGTTGTCCTGCTGGAACACTATGTTGTCCTTTTCATACCGATGGTACTCGAGTGTACAAAGTAATTTGTCTTGTAGGATACTCACATATAGCTCAGCATTGAGACCACCATCGATTCTGGTAAAGTATCCAACGCCTTTAGCTGTGAAACAACCCCATATCATCAGGCTTCCTTCACCGAACTTGACAGTTCCTTCAATTTCTCCATCCTTTAGCCCCATTTTCCTTTGTTTCTTCCAGACCCATTTTCATCCATCATAGCCTAGTCTATTGACTTTTGTCCCATAGCTCCAAACCACCCGTTTCCTATCTTCTACAGTTCACTTTTCATACCTTTTTGCAAACTTGTGTCGACGCTTCTTATGATGATATTGAAGTCGATGCTTCTTCATCTTTTTTTGAGCTACCATTCAAGACTTGTGTAACATGCTTTACACGGTGCTTCCACAGACATCTGTGATCTCACTATTACGAAACTTACAAGTCACTCCAGCCCGTGATATTGGAAGCAGACTTTGCATCCGTAAGTATGGCAAAAGAGGTGACGGGGAATGCATGATTGGAGCAGTAGGCTGGTACTCAAAAGGAGTTGGATATGATAGAGACCTTGAAATGGTCTGGGAAGAAGCGCTCCCTGAAGGACGATACATTGCATACCGCATAGACTGCTCTTATCTAGGAGCGTCATCTGAGGTATCAGTGAGGAAGTGGTGGGTGCTGCCTTTCATGGTAATTGTAGGGTCTTGTGATGGTGTAGGTGTCTATCTGCCCTTTTTGACACCCTCCTGGTTAGGTAAAATGCAATATCCAAGTAGTTGTTGGTGAATTAAGACCCATGAGAACAATGAACATTTCTTCACTCCACATTTGCAAGTACAACTCCCTCTACCTTGATGGTTTTATCATTTAAAATAGTATTTTTCTTTTCACTTTGACTCTTAACACAGACCTTGATTTGTATGTTTCTACAGAAAGAAATTCATAAGAAATGAGGAAACCCCTCCGTCGTCTTTTGTGGCTTTTGAAAGTGACGTTTTATGAGTAATTTTGACAACATATAATAAGTTCAAGTTAAACTTCACTTAAAAGCTATGTTCACACATGTTGTGTTTTTTTAGCATTTTTTGCTGCAGATTTTTATGCAAATTTTCAGTTGTGTTTTGCAGTACCAGCAAAGTCTATGAGAAACCAGAATTCTCTGTTCACACATCATGCTTTTTTGTTGTTGTGTATTTTGTGCCTTGGTTGGGTTTTTGGAAAATAGAGCATGTCACTTCTTTCAGCATTTTTGTCAGTGTTTTTTCACCCATGGGAAATAATGGGTGGTTGTAAAGGGAAGTGTCCCAGGTTGTACATGTATATACGTATCTGCATGCTAGCCATGCTTGCAGATAAGTATACATGTATATATTGGCCCCACATCTCCCCATGTGTTTCAGTCTGTTTGCTGCTGGAGGAGGTTTCAATAGAATGTCCAGCCATGTGCTAAATCAGGTTTTGCGAGTATGGTTGGACATGAACAAAGATCTTAGCCAGTGGGCGGGGAATAATACATCATTTCCTGTGACATGAAGCTGGACACTGGCTGGACTTAAAAACCCAGAATGCACATGTGCTAAGGCCCCTTAGACTCTTGAAGATGGACATAACAACACATGGCTGAGTATCTCTCTTCCCCTGTAACTTCTTTACTTACTAGCCCTACATACCCTGTACTAACCCTCCTAGATATTGATAGATATATATAGGCAAAGTTGGTATATTTGGGTGGGCCGATATTGCATGAGTGATTAGCAAACGTGGGTGGAAAATATATTAGGTAATTGGGAATTGTGAATCCGTTTTGTGTACTGTGTTAGTGTGATACCTAGTAGTATATTAACTGTAGACTTTTGTGTAATAAATACCTTTTATTAGCACACGGTTTTGTCTCAGTTGGTATATAGTATAAGGCACAGATAACGTTAGTGGAAATTAATTATTAATAGTCAAGTTTGATGTTAATAGTTAATATCGGACCTCAGTAGAGGTGTAGGAGAGTGCCCCCATTAATTACTGATATTTTGGAGGAAAATCACATCCTTATACAGTGGTGAAAAAAACGCTGAAAAAATGCACCAAAATTTGCAGCAGCGTTTTTGATGGTGAAATAGAATGGGGTTCTTTTTTAACAGAACTTTATGTACATGCATAAATAGAGACAGGACAGTGAAAAAAATCGCTGAAAAAACTCACAAAAAATGCATCAAAAAACGCAGCAAAACGTTTTTGACGCAGCTAATTTCCTGCCAGAGATTGTGCTTTGATGCAGTTTTCTGAAGCTGAAAAACACAACATATGTGAACACAGCCAAAGTAAAACTTAAAGGGTTTACCCGCAAAGTTCATTTTAATCAATAGATCTTGATAATAATAAATTCCACAATTGGATGTGTTTAAATAAAATGTTCCTGTGCTGAGATAATCTTATAAATGGGCCCCTGCTGTGTACTGTGTAATGGCTTTGTCTGACGGTGCAGGGACATGGACAGATAATTCCACAGCTCCTGGGAAGGGGGAGACGCAAAAGAGTCTACAGACATTACAGGACTGGATCACAAAAAATTCTGAGGTAAAACATTTTTTAAAAACAGGCAGGGAAATGTTTTATCTCACATTCATTTTCAAGGAAAACGAACGAGTGCAATCCGATAAAAAATTGGATTCTACTTTGACCAATATTAATCTATGAGTTACCGCTCATCTGTAATTTTTTTCACAGCTGAAATCGGACTTAGAAAAAAAATCGCAAGTCAATGGGTGCGAGAAAAATAAAATCACACGGCTCTCGGACCTTGCGAGTGCCGTTCAATTTTTAAATACCCAGAATCAGTTAATTTATTTGAAAGAAACACACAGACTCCTTTAATAAATCTAAATTTAACTAATAACATAACACCCATTCCATTGAAGCCGATGTCAATTGAAATAAAATAATAAAGCATCATCATCCTCACCTGTCCCTGACGTGAATAAAATCATCCATTTGTTGCGCGACAGGTCTAGGTCTGCTACATCAAGATGGCAGGCTGTATTGTCGCAAGATACGACTATACAGTCTGCCATCCTGCAGAGACAATTAGCTGTGCAAGCTTGCGCACCTCAGTGTGCTGGCAGAAAGGTCATCGGAGTCCTTATCCAATGAACTCTGTTCACCTCACTGACATTAACGCATGTGCGGTGAGAACTTTCCCACAGCACTGCAGTAAAAAAAGAACACACTTTGTAACGTGTGTTTTCACAGCGCAAATGCACCCAAAAACACATGCATATAAAAAAAATGATGTGGGTTCCCCCCTACTTTTTATAACCAGCCTTTGTAAAGAACAGAGGTGTGCTCTTGTATTAACAAGATAGGAAGGTCCATAGATATTGGCCCTTTCCCAGCCTAAAAATAAAAGCCTGCAGTTACCCCAGAATTGGCGCATCAATGAGATGCGCCAACTCAGGCTCTTTGCTGGCTTTTCCTGATTGCGATGGTGCAGTGGCAATTGGGGTAGTAGTTTTATCAGGTTGATGTCAGCTTTGTAATGTAATGATTGACAAAAGTCTGGGATGGGCTGAAATGTTTTGTATGTGGACCTCCATTAAAAAGAACTTTTCATCAACCACGTGAGTGACGGGATTCGTCATTTTAAGCCTTGTAATGTCAGCTGGCATCAAAACCAAGGGTTAGTAATGGAGTGGTGTCTATCAGACATCCCCATTACTAACCCAGTAATAAAAAAAAAACAAAAGCACACACACACACACACAGGAAAACATAGTTTATTTTAAAGAACACTCCCCCACACCTCGTTCACCTATTTATTAAAAAGCAAAAAAAAAACCATGAAGATCCAACGTAATCCAGCCAATCAGAAGAAGTCCAAAAATGGGAACCTGAAAGACATAAAAGGAAAGTTAAATAAATAAAAGGAAGAAACTCTCGCTCATTCGCCAATTTATTTTTAAATTACAATCTCTGCACCTGCGACGTAACCCATTGGGGTTCCCACGACATCTAACGATTCTGTACAGCAAGCTATGGAGCGTCGTTTTGAGAACCATGCTTCATAGGTCACTCCCGGTTATGTCTCACAACCGATAACGTCAGTAACTTAGTAATGTCATCGCTCATGAGTAGTGTTGAGTGATACCTTCCGATATCAGGAAATATCGGATCGGATTGGATCGGGCCGATACTCAAAAAGTATCGGATATCGCCGATTCCGAATCCGGAAACCAATGCAAGTCAATGGGACACAAATATCGGAATGAAAATAAACCCTTTCTTTCCTTGTAGGTTAATTCTACATGAAGGAAAACAACTAACAATAATGTAGAATGTATTGGGGGAGGGGGTTGCCCAAATCGATGGGAACAGTGCTCACAGTGAAACATGAAAAGCCGGCAATTCAGCAGCGGCATACACCGGTACCCGACAATTTATAATAGAAAGAATAGAGCTTCACACATAGATTAGATAGATAGAAACATGTCAGTCACATATGTAAGAAGTACAGTGACAGTGTTGCTTACTGTACTTGTCATTTAGTGTAAAGGATTTATTTAAAAAGATAATAGTGTTTTCATGCACGGTCTCTTTAAAAAAGCCGGCCGGCAATTCAGCAGCGGTACCCGACAATTTAGAACAGAAAGATAGAGCATTACACATAGATTAGATAGATATTATGTATGTGACTGACATGTTTCTAAGTACAGAGACAGTGTTGGTTACTGTACTTGTCATTTAGTGTTAAAATAAAGGATTTATTAAAAAAAAAATTGGCTTGGGGTTCCCTGTAATTTTAGGCTCTAGCGGAGGTTAAGCAGACGGCTGGGGCAGATGTTTGAAGTCTGGGAAGGGGGTAATACCCATGGAGCTTCCCAGGCTACTAATATCAGCCCCCAGCTGAATACCTAGCCTTTACTAGCTATTAAAATGGGGACCCCCCCAAAAAAATGACGTGGGGTCCCCCTTATTTTAATAACTAGCAAAGGCTAGGCAGACAGCTGGGGGCTGATATTAATAGCCCAGGAAGGGTGCCATGAATATTGGCACCCTCCCAGGCTAGAAACACCAGCCGTCAGCCGCCCCCAGAAATGGCGCATCCATAGGATGCGCCAATTCTGACACTTAGCCTCGCTCTTCCCACTGCCCTGTAGCGGTGGCAGTGGGGTAATAGGGCTGGGGTTGATGTCAGCTTATAATGCCAGCTGACATCAAGCCCAGGTTAGTAATGGAGAGGCGTCTATAAGACACCCCCATTGCTAACCCCATAGTCAAAGTTACAAAAAAACACAAACACCCAGAATAAAGTCCTTTAATTGAAATAAACACACAATTCTTTATTGTTCTAAATTAAACCATACTTACCATCACGCCCATTCCAGCTGAAGCCAACGATCTCCTGCAATAAAAGAAAAATAATAATGCAACATCATCCTTACTTTTCCATGGTTCCCAGGACAGCTCCAGCTCTGCTACATCGAGATGACGGGCTGGACCGCAGCAGAAAGCTGCCATCCAGCCTGACATACCGCAGACACTGAGAAGCGCAAGTATGCTTGCGCTCCTCAGTTTCTGGCTGTGACGGCATCCAGATGAGCCGACAATGAACTCAGCTCACCTCATGCACGTTACTGACAGCGTGGGAGAATTCTCCTGCGCATGCGGTGAGCATGAGAGAATTCTCACGCTGAAGCGCATAGCGCAGCAGAATTTTCCCACGCTGTCAGTGACGTGCATGAGGTGAGCTGAGTTCATTGGACATGACCTCGGCTCATCTGGATGCCGTCACAGCCAGACACTGCAGAGCGCAAGCATGCCTGCTCTTCTCAGTGTCTGCGGGATGACAGGCTTGATGGCAGCTTTCTGCTGCGGTCCAGCCTGTCATCTCGATGTAGCAGAGCTGAAGCTGTCGTGGGAACCATGGAAAGGTAAGGATGATGTTGCTTTATTATTTTTCTTTTATTGCAGGAGATCGTTGGCTTCAGCTGGAATGGGCGTGATGGTATGTATGGCTTAATGTAGAACAATAAAGAATTGTGTGTTTATTTCAATTAAAGGACTTTTTTCTGGATGTTGTGTTTTTTTTAAATACTTTACTAGAAATTCATGGCGGTCATGTCTAATAGTGGCGTGACCCCATGAATTTCGGGCTTAGGGCCAACTGATAATGCCAAACTGGCCCTAACTCCTTTATTACCCAGTGAGCCACCGCACCAGGGCCCTGGATGAGTTGAGTACAGCGCCAGAAGATGGCGCTTCTATGAACGCGCCATTTTCCGAGGTGACTGTGAACTGCAATTTGCAGTGGGGGGGGAGGGGGCAGAAAGATTGGGCCTCCCAGCGCTGCGGATACCAGCCCCCAGC
This sequence comes from Phyllobates terribilis, assembly GCF_046119375.1. Taxonomy (NCBI): domain Eukaryota; kingdom Metazoa; phylum Chordata; class Amphibia; order Anura; family Dendrobatidae; genus Phyllobates; species Phyllobates terribilis. The sequence goes on from NW_027364404.1 coordinate 57,682, forward strand.
TGCCTAGTTGTACCTGGCTGGACACAAAAATAGGGCGAAGCCCCACGTATTTTTTTGTTTAAATTATTTCATGAATTTCCTGAAATAATTTTTTCAAAATTGACATGGGGCTTCGCACTATATTTGTGTCCAGCCAGGTACAGCAGGCAGGAACGGGCTGCCCCCAACCACCAGCTGCCTATTTGTACCTGGCCGGACTCAACAATATAGTTAAGCCCTTTTTTTCTTAATTTTCTTCATGAATTTCATGAAATAATTAAAAAAAAAATATGTGGTGCTTCGCACTATTTTTGTGTCCAGCCAGGTACAACTAGGCAGCTGGGGGCTGGAATCTGCAGTGCAGGGAGGCCCAAGCTTTCTGCCCCCCCCCCCCCCCCCCGCTGCAAATTGCAGTCCGCAGCCACCCCCGGAAAATGGCGCGTTCATAGAAGCGTCATCTTCTGGCGCTGTACCCAACTCATCCAGGGCCCTGGTGCGGTGGCTCACTGGGTAATAAAGGGGTTAGGGCCAGCTTGGTATTATCAGCTGGCCCTAAGCCTGAAATTCATGGGGTCATGCCAATATTAGACATGACCGCCATGAATTTCTAGTAAAGTATTTCAAAAAACACAACACCCAGAATAAAGTCCTTTAATTGAAATAAACACACAATTCTTTATTGTTCTAAATTAAACCATACTTACCATCACGCCCATTCCAGCTGAAGCCAACGATCTCCTGCAATAAAAGTAAAATAATAAAGCAACATCACCGTTACCTTTCCATGGTTCCCAGGACAGCTTCAGCTCTGCTACATTCACATGACAGGCTGGATCGCAGCCGAAAGCTGCCATCCAGCTTGCCATGACGCAGACACTGAGAAGCTCAGGCATGCTTGCGCTCGTCAGTGTCTGGCTGTGACGGCATAAAGATGAGCCGAGGTCATGTCCAATGAACTCAGCTCACCTCATGCACGTCACTGACGGCGTGGGAAAATTCTCATGCACTCAGCGCTTCAGCGTCAGAATTCTCCCACGCTGCATGAGTTGAGCTGAGTTCATTGGACATGCACGTCACTGACAGCGTGGGAAAATTCTCACTCTGAAGCGCTGAGTGCAGGAGAATTTTCCCACGCTGTCAGTGACGTGCATGAGGTGAGCTCATGTCCAATGAACTCAGCTCACGTCATGCACGTCACTGATAGCGTGGGAAAATTCTCCTGCACTCAGCGCTTCAGCAGGAGAATTCTCCCACGCTGTCGGTGACGTGCATGAGATGAGCTGAGTTCATTGGACATGAACTCGGCTCATCTGGATGCCGTCACAGCCAGACACTGAGGAGCGCAAGCATGCCTGCGCTTCTCAGTGTCTGCTGCATGGTAAGCTGGATGGCAGCTTTCTGCAGCGATCCAGCCTGTCATGTGAATGTAGCAGAGCTGAAGCTGTCGTGGGAACCATGGAAAGGTAAGGATGATGTGCTTTATTATTTTACTTTTATTGCAGGAGATCGTTGGCTTCAGCCGGAATGGGCGTGATGGTAAGTATGGTTTAATTTAGAACAATAAAGAATTGCATCTTTATTTCAATTAAAGGACTTTATTCAGGGTGTTTGTGGTTTTTTTTTTACTTTGACTATGCTCCATTACTAACCTGGGCTTGATGTCAGCTGGCATTATAAGCTGACATCAACCCCAGCCCTATTACCCCACTGCCACCGCTACAGGGCAGTGGGAAGAGCGAGGCTAAGTGCCAGAATTGGCGCATCCTATGGATGCGCCATTTCTGAGGCGGCTGACGGCTGGTGTTTCTAGCCTGGGAGGGGGCCAATATTCATGGCACCCTTCCTGAGCTATTAATATCAGCCCCCAGCTGTCTGCCTAGCCTTTGCTAGCTTTTAAAATAGGGGGGACCCCACGTCATTTTTTTGGGGGGTCCCCCATTTTAATAGCTAGTAAAGGCTAGGTATTCAGCTGGGGGCTGATATTAGTAGCCTGGGAAGCTCCGTGGGTATTACCCCCTTCCCAGGCTTCAAACATCTGCCCCAGCTGTCTGCTTAACCTCCGCTAGAGCCTAAAATTACGGGGAACCCCACCCCAATTTTTTTTAAAATAAATCCTTTATTTTAACACTAAATGACAAGTACAGTAAGCAACACTGTCGCTGTACTTCTTATATATGTGACTGACATGTTTCTATCTCTCTAATCTATGTGTGATGCTCTATTCTTTCTGTTGTAAATTGCCGGGTACCGCTGCTGAATTGCCGGCCGGCTTTTTTAAAGAGACGGTGCATGAAAACACTATTATTTTTTTTAAATAAATCCTTTACACTAAATGACAAGTACAGTAAGCAACACTGTCACTGTACTTCTTATATATGTGACTGACATGTTTCTATGTATCTAATCTATGTGTGATGCTCTATTCTTTCTATTTTAAATTGTCGAGTACAGATGCTGAATTGCCGGCCGGCTTTTTTAAAGAGACGGTGCATGAAAACACTATTATTTTTTTAAATAAATCCTTTACACTAAATGACAAGTACAGTAAGCAACACTGTCACTGTACTTCTTATATATGTGACTGACATGTTTCTATGTATCTAATCTATGTGTGATGCTCTATTCTTTCTATTCTAAATTGTCGGGTACCGCTGCTGAATTGCCGGCCGGCTTTTTTTAAGAGACGGTGCATGAAAACACTATTATTTTTTTTAATAAATCCTTTACACTAAATGACAAGTACAGTAAGCTGAGCGCTGCCATCCAGCTTGTCATCCTTCAGACACACTGCAGAGCGCAGGCATTATGGGAACTTCCAATTCCGGTATTCGATATTCTAAAAGTATCGGAACTCAGTATCGGAACTCCGATACCGCGAATATCGGTCTATACCCGATTTTTCAGTATCGGAATGCTCAACACTACTCATGAGACATGACCGGGAGTGACCCGTGAATCGACCTATGAGCCCATTCCAATAAAATGAAGGTAAACTATTTCATCAACTGTTGTGTTCAAACTTTTTATTGGTACTGTACATGAGCATCCCTTTATAGTGAACCCCTTCAGTGCTGTTACTTTTTCTTCTCTTTGTAATTTATTACTCAAGAAGCTGTCCTCTTTTCTCATATATCCTGAAGTTCTAAATGTTGCAGGGGTTGTCCGGTCAAAATGGATAAGTCTGCAGTCACACTGTGTGACTGCAGACTCATGAATCCCCCTAGCACAGGCACTTTGCGCTATGGGGATTTGCCGATATGAGACCCGGGACCGGAGGCTATGTATGTGTTATACATACCCCTGGCCAGTCAGCGCCGCCTCGCTTCGTTCACTTGTATGGAGCGAGGTCAGGCCCTGTCTAGTGCCGTGGATTGCCAGTAGGAGCTTCGACTAGAAGACGCAGCCTCGCTCAATACAAGTGTATGGAGAGTGAGGCCTGTCCACTGGCCAAGGGTATGTATAACACATGCATACCCTCCATTACCAGGTCTCATACTGGCAAATCCCCGCATCGCACAGTGCCTGTGCTGGGGGTTGGGATTCATAAGTCTGAAGTCACATAGAGTGACTGCAGACTTATCACTTTTGACCAGACAACCCCTTTAAATTTACTTGGTTTCATGTATGTGTATGTGAATGGTTAAAGTGGATCTGTCTCCAGATTTCACAATCCTTCCTCTTCTGCTACTGGTGACATCTCTCACTGCTAAGTGCAAACAAATACCGTGGGTATGGAAAGTATTCAGACCCCTTTAAATTTGTCACTTTTTTTCATTGTAGCCATTTGGTAAATTCTAAAATGTTCATTTTTTTTCTCATTAAAGTACACTCTGCACCCCATCTTGATTGAAAAAAAACAGAAATATAGATGACTCGCCCCCTGGGCCGTGGGGCACGCGGATCCGGGCGATAGGGAGACGATGGGGGTAGTAGTGGCGGCCCGGTCCCGCGGCTCAGGGTGGTCAGACCAATGGTAGTCTGCTACGTGCTTCAGATGATGTCCGACTACGCCACCCGTGGATTTGCGGTCATTAGGTACCGCCGCTGCAAGGCAGACCGCTGGGGCTGATGATGTGTGCAGCTGGGATGGTGTGACTCCCCACGGGAAGAGTGCGGCCCCAGGGCAGTGTAGTGGATGTAGGGGGTGATGGTGGTGAGAGTCCCAGTACCGGTAGTGCCGGAGGAGCGAAGGAGCACACGGACAACAAGTTACAGTCCAGGGTCTTTACTCACAGTTCGTTTGTTCCGGGTCACTTCCGTCGGCAGTGACTGCCCGAGCCGTGCTGCGTCCACCAGGTGAGGGGCTCGGTCAACTCCCAGGCAGTTCAGGAGCATGGCACAGGACCCCCTTTAATCTTTTCTCTGGCCTGCCTCACCAGTGACTCGCTTTTGTCCAGCTGCCGTGGATCTGTGCGGTTAAACGTGGGCCCCGTCCTCCGCTGTCCTATATGGTGCCTTCCTAGCAGGTTTGATGAGGTGTCGCACCAATAAATGATCACGACGACCGGTCTTTGGCTGAGGGTAGTTTCTCCTCCACCAACTTGGGATCCGGTACCCTTAATCTGCCTGACCCTTCACCCTGGATTTTCGTGGGTTCTTAGGGTCCCTTCCACCTTCTTGTTCCTGAGCCCTTCTGTTTCTCTCTCTCTTCTTCTCTTTCTCTGTTCCTTTCTGTTCCTTTCTCGTGGAGCTGGGATGAGACTTAATCACAGCTCCCTTTCACCTCCTCTCTCTCTCTCCCTCGGCCTCTCTCTAGGCCCGCTCCAGAGTGGAGCTCCTACAGGGTCTTCTCCTCTGGCTGGACGAACCTAGATCTAAGATGGTGCCCACCTTTTATACCTCCCTCTGACCATGAGCCCAGGTGACCAGCAACCAATGAGCTTCTTCCTACGCTCAGGAACCAACCCCTATCTGCCCCTACAGCACTGGGTGTTCCACCCCCCTCCCCACTCCAGGCAGGGACATAGTCGGTCGTGCCTGCACTTCTGTCTAGTGGGAGCACCGTTGAGCTGTCCCTCGGAAATGGGGTGTGTGTGCTGTATGCAGCTAACTGAGCCCTGGTCCATACTCCATCCTTACCTGGGAGTGGAATATCACACCTCTGGTCTGAGGTGCAATACCCCTGTAGCGGCTGAACCCTCGGGTCGCTACATTCCCCCCTGGTAAAGCACAGCACGTCCTCGGGCTGGAAAAGAGCAAAAACAGTTGATTACAGGACATGCAAAACTTTTTCAATAACTTTTTACATTTAGAAACGGACGACATTGTTCAACTTCCTTTATGGGACACACTTTTCTATTCTTGTCACACTATTATACTATTATAAAACACATGCTAATACTTCTGGAACTCTTTTGTCACTTATCATATAAAACGGTTTCAAGATTATGTAAAACATTTTCTAGCAGCATATTAAACTCTTCATATAAAACATTTTTAAGTAAAGCACATTCTTGAATTCTTGGTTCATGGTCGCGGTGCAACTTGCGACCAGGTGTTCTTTCTTCTTAAAGGTGCAACAGTCCAGTAAACTTGTCTTGAGGTAGACGTTGCAGTCTTTTTATAAAACCAGTAGGGGGCGCTTTAGGAAGCGCAACTATATACAAGGGGATTGGCCGCTCTCAGTCCTCGGCCAGTTTTGGGAAGGGAAATGGCTACTCACAGTCTTCAGCCTGGTAAAGGGAAGAGGGATGGCTGTTCTCAGTCCTCAGCCTGGTTACTTAGGGGATAGGGTAACAGTCAAACAGTCCTATATCAGTCCCAACGGGGACCACACTCAATTTAAAACAGTCCCACACAGTTCCTTTGTACCCTGACGGGTAACTATTTACATTGGCGCTTCTTCTTACTTTCTATCGTCGTCCTCCATATGCGCCTTGCTCCTCCTCGTTGTCTTCAGGCCCATCCGGGTCCTCTGGGTACTCAGCGTCCGAGTAGTGCTGTTCCTCCTCCTCTACTACTCTGTGGACGTGGAGGGCGTACCATCCCTTCACGCCTTGGTGTCGGGTGTAAGACACCACATCACCTGGAAATAGATCCCGCCCACGATGGCCTTCCGGCAGGTGACTCTCCACATCCCTCCTTGTCACAAATACATCGCTGATGGTCTCAGGGTCTCGGATGAAACCCCAGCCGCGCTCCATCTGGAACTTCACAACAGTCCCGGTGACTCGGGGACTGCGGGCAGTTCGGGGATCTCGCCGGGCCTTCATTTTCTGCTCCGCGCTCTGGACCTGCAGCTTCTCTTGCTTCACCCGCCGCTCTCGCTGCTCCTTCTCAAACATTTCCAGCTGTTGGCGGCAGGCCTCCCGCCGTTCGGCTGCGCCCGCTCGTGTCTCCCTTGTGAACCCCATTAGGTCCTCCCCGGTGGGGTCCCATTCAAACTGGGCGTCCTCCAATGGTAGCTGGGGGATTTCCTGAGGCGCCGGAGCAGGTATAAGGGGCTCAGATGGTACTTCAACCTCCGCGGGCGGGCTCCTCCGAAAGCGGGGGTTGACAAATTCGGGGGGCCAGATGAAAGACAGCCCATCCGGACTGGTGTGTTGGGCGAAGAGATCTGCGCCCAGTGGTGGTACTGCAGCAGCAGGGGGTGCAAGCGGGTTGGCGGCGCCCGGGGGCACGTGGCCTTGCGACCAGGCCCGTGCTGGTTGTTTCCTTGTTGCTCCCAGGGGTGGTACAGCGGGTGCAGGGGGTTCCGTCAGGGCAGCGGCGCCCGGGGGCGCTGGGCCTTGCGGCCGGGCCTGCGATGGCGGTTGGCCGAGCACGCCCGGGGTCAGAGGGCACGGCGTGGGGCGGGGCTCACTGGCAGTGTCGACGGCCTGGAGGCCGGTTGATGGCGGTGGAGGCACAGTGTCGACGGCGGGTCCAGGTGTGTTGGGCTCCGCAGCGGGGTGCAGGGGCAGATCAGCGGCCCCAGGGTTCGGGGTAGGGGCGTCTCCGTTACCTGCCTCTGCTGTCGCGGCTTCCTCCGCGGCGTCGTCTTCAGCCTCCGCTCTGTCTTCACTGCCCTCGGTGGCTGGTGTACCGCTGGATGTCGCTGGCGCCTCCTGCTGCAGGGCCACAGCCCGCCGAGCCACTTCCTCTTTCCACCCGGCGATCACGTCCTGCTGCGCCCGGACCATCCTCCGGTCCAGCTCCTCCAGCGTATATTCGGGGTCCTCCTTGGGGAGATGGGCTAGCAGCTCGGTGAGGCTGCATGGTGGTGTAGCTTGCAGCAGGCCCCTAGCCAAAGTACTGGAGCTGATTTCTTTCTCCATCTCTGGGTGTGGCCTGGCCAAACTGATCCAGACCACCCCCTGCCCCGCAGTTTTCTTCTCTTTCCGCCCCCATGGGGGGTGGTCCTGGGGTATTCTGCTGACAATCACTCTCAGGGGCAGCCCCTTCCTCTTTGGCGCCATTCTGGGACTCGGCCCACGATGGGAGGCGGCCTCCTGTGGTCTTTTGGCGCGCACATTATGGCGCTCGTTCTTCTAGGGCGGGCGCCATCTTTAGTACAACTAAACAGTCTCTTTTCAGGCGCGCAGTACCCGTTGTTAGCGGGCACGAAATACACCAAAGCTGACTCGCCCCCTGGGCCGTGGGGCACGCGGATCCGGGCGATAGGGAGACGATGGGGGTAGTAGTGGCGGCCCGATCCCGCGGCTCAGGGTGGTCAGACCAATGGTAGTCTGCTACGTGCTTCAGATGATGTCCGACTACGCCACCCGTGGATTTGCGGTCATTAGGTACCGCCACTGCAAGGCAGACCGCTGGGGCTGATGATGTGTGCAGCTGGGATGGTGTGATTCCCCACGGGAAGAGTGCGGCCCCAGGGCAGTGTAGTGGATGTAGGGGGTGATGGTGGTGAGAGTCCCAGTACCGGTAGTGCCGGAGGAGCGAAGGAGCACACGGACAACAAGTTACAGTCCAGGGTCTTTACTCACAGTTCGTTTGTTTCGGGTCACTTCCTTCGGCACTGACCGCCCGAGCCGTGCTGCGTCCACCAGGTGAGGGGCTCGGTCAACTCCCAGGCAGTTCAGGAGCATGGCACAGGACCCCCTTTAATCCTTTCTCTGGCCTGCCTCACCAGTGACCCGCTTTTGTCCAGCTGCCGTGGACCTGTGCGGTTAAACGTGGCCCCGTCCTCCGCTGTCCTATATGGTGCCTTCCTAGCAGGTTTGATGAGGTGTAGCACCAATAAATGATCACGACGACCGGTCTTTGGCTGAGGGTAGTTTCTCCTCCACCAACTTGGGATCCGGTACCCTTAATCTGCCTGACCCTTCACCCTGGATTCTCGTGGGTTCTTAGGGTCCCTTCCACCTTCTTGTTCCTGAGCCCTTCTGTTTCTCTCTCTCTTCTTCTCTTTCTCTGTTCCTTTCTGTTCCTTTCTCATGGAGCTGGGATGAGACTTAATCACAGCTCCCTTTCACCTCCTCTCTCTCTCTCCCTCGGCCTCTCTCTAGGCCCGCTCCAGAGTGGAGCTCCTACAGAGCCTCCACTCCCGGTCTTCTCCTCTGGTTGAACGAACCTAGATCTAAGATGGTGCCCACCTTTTATACCTCCCTCTGACCATGAGCCCAGGTGACCAGCAACCAATGAGCTCCTTCCTACGCTCAGGAACCAACCCCTATCTGCCCCTACAGCACTGGGTGTTCCACCCCCCTCCCCACTCCAGGCAGGGACATAGTCGGTCGTGCCTGCACTTCTGTCTAGTGGGAGCACCGTTGAGCTGTCCCTCGGAAATGGGGTGTGTGTGCTGTATGCAGCTAACTGAGCCCTGGTCCATACTCCATCCTTACCTGGGAGTGGAATATCACACCTCTGGTCTGAGGTGCAATACCCCTGTAGCGGCTGAACCCTCGGGTCGCTACATTCCCCCCTGGTAAAGCACAGCACGTCCTCGGGCTGGAAAAGAGCAAAAACAGTTGATTACAGGACATGCAAAACTTTTTCAATAACTTTTTACATTTAGAAACGGACGACATTGTTCAACTTCCTTTATGGGACACACTTTTCTATTCTTGTCACACTATTATACTATTATAAAACACATGCTAATACTTCTGGAACTCTTTTGTCACTTATCATATAAAACGGTTTCAAGATTATGTAAAACATTTTCTAGCAGCATATTAAACTCTTCATATAAAACATTTTTAAGTAAAGCACATTCTTGAATTCTTGGTTCATGGTCGCGGTGCAACTTGCGACCAGGTGTTCTTTCTTCTTAAAGGTGCAACAGTCCAGTAAACTTGTCTTGAGGTAGACGTTGCAGTCTTTTTATAAAACCAGTAGGGGGCGCTTTAGGAAGCGCAACTATATACAAGGGGATTGGCCGCTCTCAGTCCTCGGCCAGTTTTGGGAAGGGAAATGGCTACTCACAGTCTTCAGCCTGGTAAAGGGAAGAGGGATGGCTGTTCTCAGTCCTCAGCCTGGTTACTTAGGGGATAGGGTAACAGTCAAACAGTCCTATATCAGTCCCAACGGGGACCACACTCAATTTAAAACAGTCCCACACAGTTCCTTTGTACCCTGACGGGTAACTATTTACATTGGCGCTTCTTCTTACTTTCTATCGTCGTCCTCCATATGCGCCTTGCTCCTCCTCGTTGTCTTCAGGCCCATCCGGGTCCTCTGGGTACTCAGCGTCCGAGTAGTGCTGTTCCTCCTCCTCTACTACTCTGTGGACGTGGAGGGCGTACCATCCCTTCACGCCTTGGTGTCGGGTGTAAGACACCACATCACCTGGAAATAGATCCCGCCCACGATGGCCTTCCGGCAGGTGACTCTCCACATCCCTCCTTGTCACAAATACATCGCTGATGGTCTCAGGGTCTCGGATGAAACCCCAGCCGCGCTCCATCTGGAACTTCACAACAGTCCCGGTGACTCGGGGACTGCGGGCAGTTCGGGGATCTCGCCGGGCCTTCATTTTCTGCTCCGCGCTCTGGACCTGCAGCTTCTCTTGCTTCACCCGCCGCTCTCGCTGCTCCTTCTCAAACATTTCCAGCTGTTGGCGGCAGGCCTCCCGCCGTTCGGCTGCGCCCGCTCGTGTCTCCCTTGTGAACCCCATTAGGTCCTCCCCGGTGGGGTCCCATTCAAACTGGGCGTCCTCCAATGGTAGCTGGGGGATTTCCTGAGGCGCCGGAGCAGGTATAAGGGGCTCAGATGGTACTTCAACCTCCGCGGGCGGGCTCCTCCGAAAGCGGGGGTTGACAAATTCGGGGGGCCAGATGAAAGACAGCCCATCCGGACTGGTGTGTTGGGCGAAGAGATCTGCGCCCAGTGGTGGTACTGCAGCAGCAGGGGGTGCAAGCGGGTTGGCGGCGCCCGGGGGCACGTGGCCTTGCGACCAGGCCCGTGCTGGTTGTTTCCTTGTTGCTCCCAGGGGTGGTACAGCGGGTGCAGGGGGTTCCGTCAGGGCAGCGGCGCCCGGGGGCGCTGGGCCTTGCGGCCGGGCCTGCGATGGCGGTTGGCCGAGCACGCCCGGGGTCAGAGGGCACGGCGTGGGGCGGGGCTCACTGGCAGTGTCGACGGCCTGGAGGCCGGTTGATGGCGGTGGAGGCACAGTGTCGACGGCGGGTCCAGGTGTGTTGGGCTCCGCAGCGGGGTGCAGGGGCAGATCAGCGGCCCCAGGGTTCGGGGTAGGGGCGTCTCCGTTACCTGCCTCTGCTGTCGCGGCTTCCTCCGCGGCGTCGTCTTCAGCCTCCGCTCTGTCTTCACTGCCCTCGGTGGCTGGTGTACCGCTGGATGTCGCTGGCGCCTCCTGCTGCAGGGCCACAGCCCGCCGAGCCACTTCCTCTTTCCACCCGGCGATCACGTCCTGCTGCGCCCTGACCATCCTCCGGTCCAGCTCCTCCAGCGTATATTCGGGGTCCTCCTTGGGGAGATGGGCTAGCAGCTCGGTGAGGCTGCATGGTGGTGTAGCTTGCAGCAGGCCCCTAGCCAAAGTACTGGAGCTGATTTCTTTCTCCATCTCTGGGTGTGGCCTGGCCAAACTGATCCAGACCACCCCCTGCCCCGCAGTTTTCTTCTCTTTCCGCCCCCATGGGGGGTGGTCCTGGGGTATTCTGCTGACAATCACTCTCAGGGGCAGCCCCTTCCTCTTTGGCGCCATTCTGGGACTCGGCCCACGATGGGAGGCGGCCTCCTGTGGTCTTTTGGCGCGCACATTATGGCGCTCGTTCTTCTAGGGCGGGCGCCATCTTTAGTACAACTAAACAGTCTCTTTTCAAGCGCGCAGTACCCGTTGTTAGCGGGCACGAAATACACCAAAGCTGACTCGCCCCCTGGGCCGTGGGGCACGCGGATCCGGGCGATAGGGAGACGATGGGGGTAGTAGTGGCGGCCCGATCCCGCGGCTCAGGGTGGTCAGACCAATGGTAGTCTGCTACGTGCTTCAGATGATGTCCGACTACGCCACCCGTGGATTTGCGGTCATTAGGTACCGCCACTGCAAGGCAGACCGCTGGGGCTGATGATGTGTGCAGCTGGGATGGTGTGATTCCCCACGGGAAGAGTGCGGCCCCAGGGCAGTGTAGTGGATGTAGGGGGTGATGGTGGTGAGAGTCCCAGTACCGGTAGTGCCGGAGGAGCGAAGGAGCACACGGACAACAAGTTACAGTCCAGGGTCTTTACTCACAGTTCGTTTGTTTCGGGTCACTTCCTTCGGCACTGACCGCCCGAGCCGTGCTGCGTCCACCAGGTGAGGGGCTCGGTCAACTCCCAGGCAGTTCAGGAGCATGGCACAGGACCCCCTTTAATCCTTTCTCTGGCCTGCCTCACCAGTGACCCGCTTTTGTCCAGCTGCCGTGGACCTGTGCGGTTAAACGTGGCCCCGTCCTCCGCTGTCCTATATGGTGCCTTCCTAGCAGGTTTGATGAGGTGTAGCACCAATAAATGATCACGACGACCGGTCTTTGGCTGAGGGTAGTTTCTCCTCCACCAACTTGGGATCCGGTACCCTTAATCTGCCTGACCCTTCACCCTGGATTCTCGTGGGTTCTTAGGGTCCCTTCCACCTTCTTGTTCCTGAGCCCTTCTGTTTCTCTCTCTCTTCTTCTCTTTCTCTGTTCCTTTCTGTTCCTTTCTCATGGAGCTGGGATGAGACTTAATCACAGCTCCCTTTCACCTCCTCTCTCTCTCTCCCTCGGCCTCTCTCTAGGCCCGCTCCAGAGTGGAGCTCCTACAGAGCCTCCACTCCCGGTCTTCTCCTCTGGTTGAACGAACCTAGATCTAAGATGGTGCCCACCTTTTATACCTCCCTCTGACCATGAGCCCAGGTGACCAGCAACCAATGAGCTCCTTCCTACGCTCAGGAACCAACCCCTATCTGCCCCTACAGCACTGGGTGTTCCACCCCCCTCCCCACTCCAGGCAGGGACATAGTCGGGCGTGCCTGCACTTCTGTCTAGTGGGAGCACCGTTGAGCTGTCCCTCGGAAATGGTGTGTGTGTGCTGTATGCAGCTAACTGAGCCCTGGTCCATACTCCATCCTTACCTGGGAGTGGAATATCACACCTCTGGTCTGAGGTGCAATACCCCTGTAGCGGCCGAACCCTCGGGGCGCTACATAGACATTTTTGCAAATTTATTAAAAAATAAAAACTGAAATATCATATGGTCATAAGTATTCAGACCCTTTGCTCAGACACTCATATTTAAGTCACATGCTGTCCATTTCCTTGTGATCCTCCTTGAGATGGTTCTACTTCTTCATTGGAGTCCAGCTGTGTTTAATTAAACTGATAGGACTTGATTTGAAAAGGCACACACCTGTCTGTATAAGACCTCACAGCTCACAGTGCATGTCAGACCAAATGAGAATCATGAGCTCAAAGGAACTGCCCAAGGAGCTCAGAGACAGAATTGTGGCAAGACACAGATCTGGCTAAGGTTGCAAATGAATTTCTGCATTACCCAAGGTTCCTAAAAGCAAAGTGGCCTCCATAATCTTTAAATGGAAGAAGTTTGGAACCATCAGAAGTCTTCCTAGACCTGGCCGTCCAGCCAAACAGAGCAATCATGGGAGAAGAGCCTTGGTGAGAAAGGTAAAGAAGAACCCCAAAATCACTGTGGCTGAGCTCCAGAGATGCAGTAGGGAGATGGGAGAAAGTTCCACAAAGTCAACTATCACTGTAGCCCTCCACCAGTTGGGCCTTTTTGGCAGAATGGCCCGATGGAAGCCTCTCCTCAGTGCAAGAAATATGAAAGCCTGCATAGAGTTTGCTGAAAAACACATGAAGGACTCCAGACTATGAGAAATAAGATTCTCTGGACCGATGAGACGAAGATAGAACTTTTTGGTGATAATTCTAAGCGGTATGTGTGGAGAAAACCAGGCACTGCTCATCACCTGCCCAATACAATCCCAACAGTGAAACATGGTGGTGGCAGCATCATGCTATGGGGGTCTTTTTCAGCTGCAGGGACATGACGACTGGTTGCAATTGAAGGAAACATGAATGTGGCCAAGTACAGAGATATCCTGGATGAAAACCTCTACCAGAGTGCTTTGGACCTCAGACTTGGCCGAAGGTTCACCTTCGAACAAGACAATGACCCTAAGCACACAGCTATAATGACAAAGGCGTGGCTTCAGAACAACTCTGTGACCATTCTTGACTGGTCCAGCCAGAGCTCTGGCCTAAACCCAATTGAGCATCTCTGGAGAGACCTGAAAATGGCTGTCTACTAACGTTCACCATCCAACCTGACAGAACTGGAGAAAGGAAGAATGGCAGAGGATCCCCAAATCCAGGTGTGAAAAACTTGTTGCATCATTCCCAAGAAGACTCATGGCTGTACTAGCTCAAAAGGGTGCTTCTACTCAATACCGAGCAAAGGGGCTGAATATTTATGACCATGTGATATTTCAGTTTTTCTTGTTTAATAAATTTGCAAAAATTTCTACATTTCTGTTTTTTTTTCAGTCAAGATGGAATGCAGAGTGCACTTTAATGAGAAAAAAAGGAACTTTTTAGAATTTACCAAATGGCTGCAATGAAACAAAGAGTGAAAAATTTAAAGGGGTCTGAATACTTTCTGTACCTACTGTATATTGTCCTCTATTTGGTTCTTCCTGAACCTTGGTATTTGGTGATTCTTCCTATGGTCAGAATGCACCTAGGTCTTTCTAGGGTCTCAACTGATGTAATATTACTTTTTCTTTCCTTAAAGGGAACCTGTGACATGAAAGAAGCTATTTTTCTGCATATATGGGGTTAATCTGCAGATTAATAGCGTTCTCAACCTGCCCAGCACTTAGACCCCTACTGTCATGAGGAAATGATCTTTATTCCTCCTTTTAGCATTCTGGTTTCAGTCACGGGCGGCGCCGGCGCGGGTTCAGTCACCGTTCTCTGTATAGAGAGCGGCGGCTGTAACCTCGTCCCCGGCAGTGATTGACAGCCGGCCCTACTGCTGAGCTGCTGTAAGTCAGTGCAGGGGGAGTGTTTGCTGCCACTTCTCACTATACACAGAGCGGTGACTGAATCCAATGGATGCCGGGAGAAATAAAGTTCAGAGCAGGGTTAATCTGGAGATTATCCCCATATCTGCAGTCTGATTGTGTTTTTTTCAGGTGACAGGTTCCCTTTAAGGAAAGAACCATTTTTTATTGTAGTTAATAATTCTTACATGCATGTAGTAATGTCTTTTTTTTTCTTAAATCTGCAGTGCAAGTGGGCCTAGCGAACAACTCTACGAGCATTCAGAAGGTATAATGAAATCTATGACTTTATATTTTATTGATTCCAAACTTTTTATAGGTTTTATAAAATGTACATATAAATAATAGCTTGACACCGGCAATAAAATCTAAAAGGGAATTTGTCGGCAGGTTTTACTACTCATCTGAGAGGAGCGTAATGTAGACAAATAGAAGCTGAATCCAACAATGTATCACTTAGATTACTGGGTGCAGCAGTTCTGACCCAATCAGAGCTTTTAGATTTAGAATGAAGCAGAGCTGAGAAAGCTGTCCCCACCCACACCAGGCTCTCCATGTTCAAAGTCCATAGACGGTGTGCTGCTTATCACAGCAGGGGGCGTTGCTGGACTAGTGTTGTCCAGCAATGTTAATCTCTTCATGATAAATCCTTGACAATTACTAAGCACGCACTTTGACAAATGACCAATCAGGCGGTGGCTGGTCACCGGGTCAGGTGAGTGCCAACCCACCAATCATGATCCGCCAGGTCACGGACATGCTCAGTTCGGCAAATCCTGGACTTAGATTCCACAAGCCTTGTCTCCTTCTGCAACCCAGGCTTAACATTGCTAGGCACAACTACCTGGGAGATAAACAGTGCTCGCGGACCAGCTAGTCGTTGGGGCTGACGGCGATTCTGAGACCATAGAAGGTCCTGGACCCATTTCGAATCCAGCACCAGACCGACACCTAACAGTAGTGTTATACATCAGTTGTGTAGGACAACCTGACAAACACTACACAACTGACGTATGACAACCTGACGAACACTACGTCAGTTGTGTAGTGTTTGTCAGGTTCTCATACGTCAGAAATTAATTTAATAGTCCATCGAAGTATGGTACCTTTTGAAGCAGTCTTTCATACACAGGCCAGGTTTGTCAGGGCAGTTGTCACATTGATAAATGGTGTCCTTGCGTATTCCACTTTTATAACACACTCGGCACCTCTTTTGTGACTTTCCTTTTTTTCCGCTGTGAGGGATCTGCCCTGGGAAATGCTGGCCTGGTACAATTCTCAGTCCTTCAATTCCGGAACTACTAGGGCCTGCTCCGTCACCGCTGCCAAATATCAGGGCCTTGATAACAGTCTCCTGGAAGTGAAGGTACGACGTAGAAGTCTGGCTTGCAAGTTGTGACAGAAGGAAAGCGTTGTGCATTGCCATCTGTACAATGTGCACGGCCAGCTTCTTATACCATACCTTGGCCTTTCTGAAAGCACTGTAGGGCTGGAGGACTTGATCTGAGAGATCAACTCCCCCCATGTACTTGTTGTACCCCACTACACAGTCTGGTTTGGCGACCTGTGTAGTGGAACCTCTTACAGAGCTGAGGGTGCTGCCATCACCATGTATGGTGGTCAACAAAAGGACATGCCTCTTGTCCTTGTACTTGACCATCAGCAGGTTGTCCTACATTGGGCTATGCTCTCACTGTTATGATCTGCTACAGAGACTAAGGAAAGAGAGGAGATCTGTCCCTGCAATAGAACTAAACTAGATCCCTACGATGTAACGGGGAACCTGATCCTGCGATCAGACCCGCTAAAGTCCTAGGCTAGTCTGAACGCAGACCTATAGATGTGAGGGAGGGATCCCTACAAGATCTAGGGACTGGGAAAAGTTGGACACCCCCTAGCAGAAATAGTAGCAGTCAAAGACAAACACACAACAAAAAGCAAAGGGGTCAAAAGACCTAAACTAACAGAGAACGGCAACAGAGCAACAAGCTAGCTCAGCAGTAGTAAATACAAATGAAGTCCAGCAAAGCCAGGAGGGCGGAGCCGGTTTAAATAGGCAAAAATGGTCATGTGACCAGCAAACTAAAAAAAACCTAACAGGAGAGTTGTAACAGTACCCCCTCTTCTAAGAGGATCCTCCGGATACCCTAGGCCCAGGCTTACCAGGAAACCTCCTGTGAAACGCTCGGACAAGTCTGGGGGCAGAAACATCATCCGCCCTCACCCATGAGTTATCCTCAGGTCCGACACCCTTCCAAGCGACGAGATACTGCAAACTCCCTCTATACCGTCTAGAATTTAGGATGCGGGAAATTTCATATTCCCTGTCCTCCACCACCGGAGGAACAGTGGCAGAGGCGTCACCATCCGACACATCAGCTTTTTTCAACAGAGAAACATGAAACACCGGATTAATCCTCCAGGACGTAGGAACCTCCAGCCTAACAGCAGATTGGTTAACTATCTGAAGTACCTTAAAGGGCCCTACGAACTTGGGACCCAATTTTTTAGAAGGAATCCTCAATCGCAGATTCTTAGAGGACAACCAAACCATGTCACCAACAGCAAACAAAACCTCTTGCCGTTTCCTATCAAAGTACCTCTTAAATTTTTTGTTAGCCTCCTGAAGATTACCACGCACATCCGTCCAAACTCTCTCCAAATCACCAGAAAAACTCTCCTCCTCAGGCACAGCCGAAACCAATTTGGAAAATGACCCAAAAGACGGATGTCTCCCAGAACAACAAAAAAAAGGCGAACACCCAGCAGAAGAGGATGTATGGTTGTTAAGAGCAAATTCAGCAAGTGGCAGAAACTCAGACCACCCCTCTTGATTGTCTGCCACAAAACAACGCAAGAACTGCTCAACTTCCTGGTTATTCCTTTCTGTCTGACCATTAGACTCAGGATGATATCCGGATGAAAACGACAAATGAACTCCCAACCTGTCACAAAAGGCACGCCAAAAACGAGCCACGAACTGAGGTCCCCTATCAGAAACAATGTCAGTAGGAACACCATGTAGTCTGACAATCTCCTTGACAAAGGCCTTAGCGAGTGTCTTAGCGCAAGGCAGTTTGATGAAGGGAACCAAGTGACACATCTTGCTAAAACGGTCCACGACCACCCAGATGACCGTGAAACCTTCAGAGGGAGGAAGGTCAGTAATAAAGTCCATAGCCAGATGTGTCCAAGGTGCACTAGGAACCTCCAGAGGGCAAAGCAACCCCGCAGCAGGAGCATGCGAAGACTTGGATCTTGCACACACAGTACATTGGCGCACCCACTTAATGACTTCCTTCTGCCATCCAGGCCACCAAAAACTGCGACCCACAAGTCTCTTGGTCTCAGAAATTCCTGGATGACCTGCCAACCGAGACTCATGACACTCAACAAACAAATCTCTCCTGAAGGTCCTAGGCACAAACCACCTCCCATGGGGAGTGTTAGATGGGGCATTCTCCTGTGCTTTAAGAATCTCATCCTCCAAAACGGAGTCCAAAGCAGCAATCACAACACCTTCTTGTAAAATGGTCTCCTCCTCCTCAACACCAACCATGGGAGAAAAGCTGCGAGACAAAGCATCCGCTTTAACATTCTTGGTACCCGGGATGTAAGTAACGGAAAAATTAAACCGCGAGAAAAAAAGTGCCCACCTAGCCTGACGGGCATTCAAGCGCTTGGCAGCATCAAGATAGATCAGATTTTTATGATCAGTGAAAACCTGAACGGGAAATTCAGCACCTTCCAAGAGGTGACGCCAGTGTTCAAATGCGAGTTTAATCGCCAGCAATTCCCGATTACCAATATCGTAATTAAGTTCAGTCTCGGAAAATTTTTTTGAAAAAAAGGCACAGGGATGTACTCCATCCTTGTTTTCCTGAGACAACACCGCACCAACCCCCACCGAAGAAGCATCAACCTCAACCAAAAACGGCTTAGTCACATCAGGCTGCATAAGGATGGGAGCAGAGGTGAACCTCTCCTTTAAAAACACAAAAGCTTCAATGGCCTCAGAAGTCCACTGAACCGCATTAGCACCTTTCCTGGTGAGATCGGTCAGCGGTTTGACAATAATAGAAAAATTTTTTATGAATTTTCTGTAATAATTGGCGAAACCCAAAAACCTCTGTATCGATTTCAAACCAATAGGCCTAGGCCATTCCTGTACAGCCTGAACTTTAACCGGGTCCATCTCAAAACCTTCACTGGAGACAATGTAGCCCAAAAAACTAATTCTCTGTACAGCGAACTCACATTTCTCCAGCTTAGCAAAAAACGAATTGTCCATTAATAACTGTAATACCTCACGTACGCTCCGCCAATGAGACTCCAGATCCGGTGAATAAATCAAAATGTCATCCAAATACACAACCACATCTTTGCCGATGAAAGGTCTAAGGATGTCATTAATAAGATTCTGAAAAAATGCTGGAGCATTGGTGAGACCAAAAGGCATAACCAGATTCTCAAAATGACCCACAGGAGTGTTAAAAGCAGTCTTCCATTCATCACCCTCCTTCATGCGCAACAAATTGTATGCCCCCCGGAGATCAATTTTAGAGAACCACTTGGCCCCCACTAACTGGTTAAATAAATCGGGAATCAATGGCAGTGGGTAAGGATTGCGTACAGTAAATTTATTAATCTCACGAAAGTCCAGACAAGGACGTAAACCGCCATCTTTTTTTTTCACAAAAAAAAAACCAACAGCCACAGGAGACTTGGAAGGCCTAATGTGACCAGCGGCCAAGCTTGTCTGTATGTATTCCTCCAAAGCCTTTCTCTCAGGAATAGTAAGATTAAATAAACGACTCTTAGGAAGAGTCGCTCCAGGGACAAATTCAATAGTACAATCATAGTCTCTATGGGGAGGCAAAACCTGCGACTCCTCCTTAGAAAAAACTCTCCAAAAATCCTGAATAGGTACAGGCAATTCCCCTCTATCCACAGCAGGACTTAATTTCATTGGTAGACCAATCCAGTACAGGATTGTGCAATTTTAACCAGGGTAACCCCAATATTACTGGAGAAGGCAAATTATCCAATACCACCAAATCCAAATTCTCTTGATGAATACCATTAATAGTGAGGGGAAATTCACAGACCTTGTGAGTAACACTCTTCAAGGGAGAGCCATCGACAGAAACCACAGCAATAGGGGATGACAAAGTTTTAGGTTCTAATCTAAGTTTTTCCAAGAATCCCCCCATCAATCACATTCAGAGTAGATCCACAATCCACAAATACCCGAAATTCAATTAATTCATCCTGAGCAGCAGTAGTGGCAGATAGGAATACCCCCTTAGAATTTAAACAGGCAATACGAGCATGACTGACCATTTTTTTTCTTTCTTCTTACGAAGCACGCAGCTCTTAATAAGATGACCAGAATTTCCGCAATAGAAACACAAGCCTTCAGAAAGTCGGCGGTCTTTTTCCTGAGAGCGGGTTGTCATCGCCCCAATTTCCATCGGCTCTCCATTGTCAGCACAGAACCTCTCAGGACTCGAAGCTGACATAGCAGAGGATTTGCTCTCATTAACCCTTTCACGCAGTCTCCTGTCAACCCGTATAGCTAATTGCATTGCCTCCTGCAAGTTTCCAGGTGTGGGATAAGCAATCAGTAAATCCTTAACCCTTTCACCTAGGCCTGCCAGAAACAAGCTTTTCAAAGCTGAATCGTTCCTCCCCACCTGGGCAGACCACCGACGGAAGTGAGAACAATATTTTTCCACATTACCTGATCCCTGCCTCAAACGTCTTAATTCAGACTCAGCAGATGAGACACGATCAGGATCATCGTACAACAAACCCAAAGCAGAAAAAAAACTATCCACTGATCTAAAGCACGGATCACTAGGTTGGAGAGAGAAGGCCCATCCCTGAGGATCTTTGCGCAAAAGTGACATTATGATCCCTATGCGCTGTGATTCATCACCAGAGGATCCGGGTCTCAAACGAAAATATAATAGACAAGCATTTTTAAAAGAAAAAAAATCTTGTTGTTCGCCAAAAAATAGATCAGGCAGACGTACCTTTGGTTCCACAAAATGCGCTCCAGAACAGCTACTCACGTGTTGTTGGAGCTTGGTCACCTCCAGAGAGAGTCCCTGCAAGCGTTGAGCCAAATCTTGCACCAAGACCATGATGGAAAACTGGAGGTCTTTCCTTAGAAAAATTTTTTTTTTTTTTTTTATGGCTGGACTTACTGTTATGATCTGCTACAGAGACTAAGGAAAGAGAGGAGATTTGTCCCTACAATAGAACTAAACTAGATCCCTACGATGTAACGATCAGACCCGCTAAAGTCCTAGGCTAGTCTGAATGCAGACCTATAGATGTGAGGGAGGGATCCCTACAAGATCTAGGGACTGGGAAAAGTTGGACACCCATTAGCAGAAATAGTAGCAGTCAAAGACAAACACACAACAAAAAGCAAAGGTGTCAAAAGACCTAGCAAAACTAACAGAGAACGGCAACAGAGCAACAAGCTAGCGCAACAGTAGTAAATACAAATGAAGTCCAGCAAAGCCAGGAGGGCGGAGCCGAATTAAATAGGCAAAAATGGTCATGTGACCAGCAAACTAAAAAAAACCTAACAGGAGAGTTGTAACACTCACCCCTTCTGAGCAGCTGCCCAATTAGTGTCTTTGGGAGGCCTTTCTAATTTTTGCGGACAGTACCGCAGGCTGCAGTACGTCACGCAGAGAGGGACTTGAAGAGCGGGATACTTGTATATAAGTTATCCACAAAGAGGTGATAACCTTTATCCAGCAGTGGGTGCACCAAGTCCCACACAATTTTCCAACTCACTCCCAGAACGGGAGGCATTCAGGGGGTTCAATCCGGGAGTCCTTCCCTTCATAAACTCTAAACTTGTGAGTGTACCCTGAGGTACTCTGAAAAAGTTTATACAGCTTGATCCCGGACCTGGACCTCTTACTGGGCAGGTACTGCCGGAATCCAAGCCGCCTTTTAAAAGAGATTAAGGACTCATCCACGCAGATGTCCCTTTGGGGCACGTCCACTTCAGCAAACTTGTTGTTGAAGTGTTCGATGACCGGCCGAACTTTGAAAAGACGATCAAAGTTCGGGTCATCGCGTGCAGGACACCTTGCATTATCTTGGTAATGCAAGAACATGTGGATGGCCTGAAAGCGTCTCCAGATCATGGCCATTCGGAACACTGGAGTGTTATACAAAACGTCAGCACTCCAGTATTGCCGAAGCTCGGGCTTGTTCAGGATCCCCATAAGAAGGACCAGGCCCCAAAACTTCAGAGATGGGGGAGTGGGAAGAGGGGGATTGGGGTGGACGAGGGGAGATCAGAGATGGACTTACCAAAGGGTCAGCAGGACTGGAACAGAAGACCCGGAGCAGGAGACCGGGAGCCCGGAGCAGGAGACTGGGAGCACGACGCTGGAGACCGGGAGCGCGGAGCAGGAGACCGGGAGCCCAGAGCAGGAGTCCGGTACTGGAGCTGGAGACCAGAAACGAGAGAATTAACAGGGACACTGAAGTGAGGGAGATTGAGGTGGGAAGGGGGGTAAAAAGATGGGGGAGTGGGGAGAGGGGGATTGGGGTGGATGAGGGGAGATCAGAGATGGACTTACCAAGGGGTCAACAGGATCAGCAGCAGGACCGGAACAGGAGACGGAGCCCGGAGCAGGAGACCGGTGCTGTTGACCGGGAGCCCGGAACGAGAGCCCGGCGCTGGGAGCGGAGCTGGAGACTCGGACCGGAGCTGGAGACCGCTGCAGGACGCAGAAAAATAAATGGTGGTAAGGGGGGGTAAAAAGAGGGGGGAGGGGGGATTGGGGTGGATGAGTGGAGAACAGACTTACCAAAGTCTTCTCTGCAGGATCAGCAGCAGGATCGGCAGCAGGCTCTGGAGCAGGATACCCAGGACGCTGGAGCAGAAGATCCAGGAGCAGCAGCAGCAGCGACTGAAACAGGTGAGAAGATGGTCTTGTGGTGTCACAGAATATTCTGTGGCACTACAAGGCTCAGCACACACACATCAGATGTGACCGCTTTGTAGAAATCCTCACCAAGTGTGAGGGTCTGCAGGGTGGTCACAGGGTGATGATGGGGTGGTGACAGGTGGATGTAGTCAGGTAATCTGATTGGAGCAATCAATGTCATCAATGATTGCTCCAATCAGAGTTCCTGAATACAGGTGACCGGGCGGTCACAGGGAGGTGTCACCTCTCTGTGACCCCCTGTGGTGCATGCTGTGCCCCAGCCATCTGATTGGTGACATTGATTGCACCAATCAGACATGGCTGTAGCAGAGAACGCACCACAGGGGGTCACAGAGAGGTGACACCTCCCTATGACAGCCTGTATTCAGGAGCTCTGATTGGAGCGATCGATGTCATCATCGATCGCTCCAATCACAGCAGTCTGGGGACTTTGATTACATTACAGGGGGTCATGGGGCAGTGACAGGCAGGTCACAAGCCGGTCACCGCCCCATGACCGCCCTGTTATCGCGCTGCGATCGATGTGATCGGCGATCGCACCGATCATAGCAGTCTGGGGCCAGGGCTGTGGTGTACTAGCAATAGCCTAGGATCGGTGCTCTTTGATCTGCAGCCTAGGATCGGTGCTCCTCTGTTTCCGGCAATCACATTGCCGGAAACAGTGAGAGATTCTGTAAAGGGGTGTAAAGGGGTTAACAGAGCATGGATCGGGGGTCGGCAATTAGTTTTCTCAAGGGCTCACATGAAATACTGTGACTGTAGTGCAGGGCTAAACCAACACACTGAAATTAAGAATATTAGTGGAAATATTAAGCAAAGTTATATTAATTTATACTGCTTAGTATTGATGAGAATTAAGTATGTTGATCCACAGCCACTATTAGGCAATGTGCCCACAATGCAGAAACGCTCCGGATTTTTCCTGAGCGTTTCTGCATCTCCTTGGCAGAAAAAGCTCATGCGGATTTTACATGCGTATTTTCAGCCCGGGACAAGCGTTTGTCACGCGTTTAGCACATGCGATTTCCCATGCGGGTTGTCAAGCGTTTTCTAAAAGATTTTGGCTTGGAAAAGTGCTTGACAACTTGGTCACACTATATAAATCCATGCAACCGTGTGACTAAGTTAGTTAAAAAAAAATAATAAAAATGGTAAAAACTATAAAAAAAAACATTATACTCACCTTCCGATGGCCCACGGTCTCCTTCTCCGGTCTCCCTGGTGGCCCGTGGTGGTGTAAAAGGACCTTCCATGATGTAATTTAGTCAGGTGACAGGTCACATGACCGCTGACGTTGACGAGCCACCGGGGAGCCAAGACACACCGGAGAGAAGACCGCAGGCCATCAGAAGGTGAGTATAATGTTTTTTTTAATTTTAATTTTTTTTTTACAGGTACTATGGTACCCGGGTCTGGATGAGAGTCTCCTCTTCTCCATCCGCACATTGAATTGCTTAATTTCCGCATGTGTACATGTAGTCATGCAGATATTATGCGAATCAATGCAAGTCAATGGCGGCAAAAACGCTGCGCTTACGCAAAATAGTTGGTAGTGCTGCGCTTTTTTCTGTAATAATAATCCGCAGCGGATATTTCCGCAGCATGTGCACAGCACATGTGGATTATCATTGGGGAACATTGCAGACCTCCTACCAAGCGTTTTTTAAGCGTAATTGCCGCTGCGGAAATGCTTAAAAAACGCATAGTGGGCACACAGCCCACTAGAGCTTATTTTATTGTGTTCTTACTAGGAGCAGCCAATCAAAACCATATGATTTATGAATTATTATAACGTCTCAAGCAGGGGCGGGCACTGAGACCAAAGGGTCCCTGTGCAAGAATTGTGTATGATCCCCCCTTCTTAAAGGGGACTTTCATTTTAATTATTTTTGTGCTCATCGGCTTGCGCTAGGGAAAAAAAATAATAAAATCAGAGTTACTCATTTTCACCTAGTCTAAAAATAATAAAATCAGAGTTACTCATTCTCACCTAGTCTAAAAATAATAAAATCAGAGTTACTCATTTTCACCTAGTCTAAAAATAATAAAATCAGAGTTACTCATTCTCACCTAGTCTAAAAATAATAAAATCAGAGTTACTCATTTTCACCTAGTCTAAAAATAATAAAATCAGAGTTACTCATTTTCACCTAGTCTAAAAATAATAAAATCAGAGTTACTCATTTTCACCTAGTCTAAAAATAATAAAATCAGAGTTACTCATTTTCACCTAGTCTAAAAATAATAAAATCAGAGTTACTCATTTTCACCTAGTCTAACAATAATAAAATCAGAGTTACTCATTTTCACCTAGTCTAAAAATAATAAAATCAGAGTTACTCATTTTCACCTAGTCTAAAAATAATAAAATCAGAGTTACTCATTTTCACCTAGTCTAAAAATAATAAAATCAGAGTTACTCATTTTCACCTAGTCTAAAAATAATAAAATCAGCGTTACTCATTTTCACCTAGTCTAAAAATAATAAAATCAGAGTTACTCATTTTCACCTAGTCTAAAAATAATAAAATCAGAGTTACTCATTTTCACCTGGTCTAAAAATAATAAAATCAGCGTTACTCATTTTCACCTAGTCTAAAAATAATAAAATCAGAGTTACTCATTTTCACCTAGTCTAAAAATAATAAAATCAGAGTTACTCATTTTCACCTAGTCTAAAAATAATAAAATAAGAGTTACTCATTTTCACCTAGTCTAAAAATAATAAAATCAGAGTTACTCATTTTCACCTAGTCTAAAAATAATAAAATCAGAGTTACTCATTTTCACCTAGTCTAAAAATAATAAAATCAGCGTTACTCATTTTCACCTAGTCTAAAAATAATAAAATCAGCGTTACTCATTTTCACCTAGTCTAAAAATAATAAAATCAGAGTTACTCATTTTCACCTAGTCTAAAAATAATAAAATCAGTTACTCATTTTCACCTGGTCTAAAAATAATAAAATCAGAGTTACTCATTTTCACCTAGTCTAAAAATAATAAAATCAGAGTTACTCATTTTCACCTAGTCTAAAAATAATAAAATCAGAGTTACTCATTCTCACCTAGTCTAAAAATAATAAAATCAGAGTTACTCATTTTCACCTAGTCTAAAAATAATAAAATCAGAGTTACTCATTTTCACCTAGTCTAAAAATAATAAAATCAGAGTTACTCATTTTCACCTAGTCTAAAAATAATAAAATCAGAGTTACTCATTCTCATCTAGTCTAAAAATAATAAAATCAGAGTTACTCATTTTCACCTGGTCTAAAAATAATAAAATCAGAGTTACTCATTTTCACCTAGTCTAAAAATAATAAAATCAGCGTTACTCATTTTCACCTAGTCTAAAAATAATAAAATCAGAGTTACTCATTTTCACCTGGTCTAAAAATAATAAAATCAGAGTTACTCATTTTCACCTAGTCTAAAAATAATAAAATCAGCGTTACTCATTTTCACCTAGTCTAAAAATAATAAAATCAGATTTACTCATTTTCACCTGGTCTAAAAATAATAAAATCAGAGTTACTCATTTTCACCTAGTCTATTGATGTCTTTATGCTCCTGGCCTGTCCGTGTTTACAGGCTGCAGTGGTAATATCTCATGTGACCACTGTAGCCAATGATAGGGTCAGCAGCTTGTTCCATCTACCTTGGCATTACTGCTGAGCTCAGTCATTAAAAGGGTTTTCCTACAAACAAAAGTTAATTTTATAAATTGGCTGTGTCTGACCGTGTGCGGAACATGGTCTGATCATACCACAGCTCCTGGGCAGGGAAGGCTGCAAAAGACAATGCAGACATTCCAGCACGGGATCTCATAGGATTGATTCATTTTGTGAGGTAAAATATTTCACTGCCTGTGTTTAAACAATATTTTACCTCTCAAAATGAATCCTTTGTGATCCCCTGATGTAATGTCTGTATTGTCTTTGGCTTCCTCCTCCGCTCAGGAGCTGTGGTATTTTCCATACACGGTCAGACACAGACCATTTTTAAAATGAACTTTTGTTTCTGGGATAACCCCTTTAAGCTCCAGCAGTCACGTGTTTTAGTCAGGACATCACGGCTGCAGCCTGAAAACAAAGACCAGGGCAGTAGCGGAAGAGGAATTGCTGACCCTGAGAGTATCCCTGATTTTATTGTTTTTCTCTAGGGCAAGCCTAAGGACAGTAAAAGAATTAAAACAGAAATTCACTTTAAGTAACATTATTTGATGCAATAAAAACATGTTAGGCACACATCAAAAAATCACTTGTCACACACCAGACAAATCGCACAAGCACAGCGCAGACTTGAGAGATGTCACACAAGCACAGCTCTGACTTGAGAGATGTCACACAAGCACAGCTCTGACTTGAGAGATGTCACACAAGCACATCTCTGATTTGAGAGATGTCACACAAGCACAGCGCAGACTTGAGAGATGTCACACAAGCACAGCGCAGACTTGAGAGATGTCACACAAGCACAGCGCAGACTTGAGAGATGTCACACAAGCACAGCGCAGACTTGAGAGATGTCACACAAGCACAGCGCAGACTTGAGTGATGTCATACAAGCACAGCACAGACTTGAGAGATGTCACACAAGCACAGCGCAGACTTGAGAGATGTCACACAAGCACAGCTTAGACTTGAGAGATGTCACACAAGCACAGCACAGACTTGAGAGATGTCACACAAGCACAGCGCAGACTTGAGAGATGTCACACAAGCACAGCGTAGACTTGAGAGATGTCACACAAGCACAGCTTAGACTTGAGAGATGTCACACAAGCACAGCACAGACTTGAGAGATATCACACAAGCACAGCTTAGACTTGAGAGATGTCGCACAAGCACAGCTTAGACTTGAGAGATGTCACACAAGCACAGCACAGACTTAAGAGATGTCACACAAGCACAGCGCAGACTTGAGAGATGTCACACAAGCACAGCGTAGACTTGAGAGATGTCACACAAGCACAGTGCACAAATTACACAAGTAGATGTGCACATATCAGAAAGATCACAAGAATAAGCTGCACACATCTTACAAGTACTCCAACACGCATCACAGAAGTGCAGGACATACCGAGGAATTCTGAAGAGACAAGTTAGAAGGGCTCTACATTCAGGTTCTAAAATGGTCGTTCTGGAGGAATAGAAAGAGATAGATGTTACTTTATGTCACCAACTTATTCGTTCCATGTGTAGAAGACTTGGTGCTGTCCTTAACAATCATAGAGGTCATACAAAATACTAGATGTAGTAGTTTTGGTGTAGGGTGCATCACTGAATTTGGGTAAAACTGAAGATTTTGTAATGAAAGTTATGATATTAACATTACTTTCATGCTATGGGTGAAAAAAATGTTCTGTGAAACTCCGTCTTGTTAGTATTTTGGAAACTGTTCTTGTGTTCAGTGAGGTATTAACTAAAATCCTACTTCTTGTAGTCACTTTATGCTGGGCACTGAAAAAAAAATGATATTTATACATACCACACACCTACATGTTACATACATTGTTTTATCACCCTGACTAATCAGTATTTTCTTTTATTACTGGCATGATATGCCTGCACTTTTGAGCATAGGTATGTACTGCACATTACCATTTCATGTTTCTTAGCCCTGTCTCGTGGTAATCAGTATTAACCTTTCTGACAGCCCCATTTTTCATATCTGAAACGTCACTTTATTTGGTAATAACTTTGAAATGCTTCTGCTAGTCATTCTGATATTCTGATCTTCTTTTTGGAACAAATTGTACCTGTTGCAGCTGGAAAATTTTAAATTAATACGTTTTGTTGTTATTCATGAAAATATCCCAGATTTTCTAAAAATTTAGAAAAATGTGAAATTTTAAACTTAAAGCGGTTGTGCCACCATAAAGAATACAATTGACCAACCAGAAAAGGTGGAAATAAATCGTTTTGTAATTTATAGTGATTCAAAATTATGCTTCATTCAAAAGATACCAAGCTTTTATTTTTCAAATGCTGTTCTCTGGCGCCCCCTTGCATTATTCCATTACGTCTGGTAGTGGGTGATCAGCTGGTCGAGTTTGCGCAGTTCCTGGCGTAAGAGCTCCCTACTCGCAGCATGCTAAATGTATTCTCTGTCACAACTCTCCCTGCTGTAAGCACAGCCTGTGTGTGATTCACCCCCTCCCCCTGTGCTCATAGCTCACAGCTGATCTCCGGGTGAGATACCCCCTCCCAATGCGCTCACAGCTCACCTCTGGGTCAGAAAACCCCCTCCTCCTCTGCTCATAGCTCTCAGTTGATCTCCGGGTGAGATACCCCCTCCCCCTGAGCTCATAGCTAATCTCCGGGTGAGATACCCCTTCCCAATGCGCTCACAGTTGATCTCAGGGTGAGACACCCCCTCCCAATGCGCTCACAGCTCATCTCCGGGTGAGTTACCCCCTCCCCCTGCCCTCTCAGCTCATCTCCAGGTGAGATACCCCCTCCCCTTGCCCTCTCAGCTCATCTCCAGGTGAGATACTCCCTCCTCCTGCACTCACAGCTGATCTCCGGGTGAGACACCCCCCCCCCCCCTGTGCTAACAGCTCATATTCGGGTGAGATACCCCCTCCTCATGCACTCACAGCTGATCTCCAGGTGAGATACCCCCTCCCCCTGCCCTCTCAGCTCATCTCCAGGTGAGATACCCCCTCCCCCTGAGCTCACTGCTGATCTCCGGGTGAGACACAGCCTCCCTCTGCACTCACAGCTCATCTCCTAGTGAGATACCCCCTCCCCCTGCGCTCACTTCTGATCTCTAGGTGAGATACTCCCCTGCCCTCACAGCTCATCTCCGAGTGAGATACTCCCCTGTCCTCACAGCTCATCTCCGAGTGAGATACTCCCCTGCCCTCACAGCTCATCTCCGAGTGAGATATGCCCCTGCCCTCACAGCTCATCTCCGAGTGAGGTACTCCCCTGCCCTCACAGCTCATCTCCGAGTGAGATACTCCCCTGCCCTCACAGCTTATCTCCGAGTGAGATACTCCCCAGCCCTCACAGCTCATCTCCGAGATACTTCCCTGCCCTCACAGCTCATCTCCAAGTGAGATACTCCCCTGCCCTCACAGCTCATCTGCGAGTGAGATACTCCCCTGCCCTCACAGCTCATCTCCGAGTGAGATACTTCCCTGCCCTCACAGCTCTTCTCCGAGTGAGATACTCCCCTGCCCTCACAGCTCATCTCCTAGTGAGATACTCCCCTGCCCTCACAGCTCATCTTCGAGTGAGATACTTCCCTGCCCTCACAGCTCTTCTCCGAGTGAGATACTCCCCTGCCCTCACAGCTCATCTCCGAGTGAGATACTCCCCTGCCCTCACAGCTCATCTCCGAGTGAGATACTACCCTGCCCTCACAGTTCATCTCCGAGTGAGATACTCCCCTGCCCTCACAGCTCATCTCCAGGTGAGATACCCCCTCCCCCTGCCCTCTCAGCTCATCTCCAGGTGAGATACCCCCTCCTCCTGCACTCACAGCTGATCCCCGGGTGAGACACCTTCCCCCTGGGCTCACAGCTGATCTCCGTGTGAGACACCCCCTCCCCCTGTGCTAACAGCTCATATTCCGGTGAGATACCCTCTCCTCCTGCACTCACAGCTGATCTCCAGGTGAGATACCCCCTCCCCCTGCCCTCTCAGCTCATCTCCAGGTGAGATACCCCCTCCCCTGAGCTCACTGCTGATCTCCGGGTGAGACACAGCCTCCCTCTGCACTCACAGCTCATCTCCTAGTGAGATACCCCCTCCCCCTGCGCTCACTGCTGATCTCTAGGTGAGATACTCCCCTGCCCTCACAGCTCATCTCCGAGTGAGATACTCCCCTGCCCTCACAGCTCATCTCCGAGTGAGATACTCCCCTGCCCTCACAGCTCATCTCCGAGTGAGATATTTCCCTGCCCTCACAGCTCATCTCCGAGTGAGGTACTCCCCTGCCCTCACAGCTCATCTCCGAGTGAGATACTCCCCTGCCCTCACAGCTCACCTCCGAGTGAGATACTCCCCAGCCCTCACAGCTCATCTCCGAGATACTTCCCTGCCCTCACAGCTCATCTCCGAGTGAGATACTCCCCTGCCCTCACAGCTCATCTCCGAGTGAGATACTCCCCTGCCCTCACAGCTCATCTCCGAGTGAGATACTCCCCTGCCCTCACAGCTCATCTCCGAGATACTTCCCTGCCCTCACAGCTCATCTCCGAGCGAGATACTCCCCTGCCCTCACAGCTCATCTCCGAGTGAGATACTCCCCTGCCCTCACAGCTCATCTTCGAGTGAGATACTTCCCTGCCCTCACAGCTCTTCTCCGAGTGAGATACTCCCCTGCCCTCACAGCTCATCTCCGAGTGAGATACTCCCCTGCCCTCACAGCTCATCTCCGAGTGAGATACTCCCCTGCCCTCACAGCTCATCTCCGAGTGAGATACTCCCCTGCCCTCACAGCTCATCTCCAGGTGAGATACCCCCTCCCCTGCCCTCTCAGCTCATCTCCAGGTGAGATACCCCCTCCTCCTGCACTCACAGCTGATCCGCGGGTGAGACACCTTCCCCCTGGGCTCACAGCTGATCTCCGTGTGAGACACCCCCTCCCCCTGTGCTAACAGCTCATATTCCGGTGAGATACCCTCTCCTCCTGCACTCACAGCTGATCTCCAGGTGAGATACCCCCTCCCCCTGCCCTCTCAGCTCATCTCCAGGTGAGATACCCCCTCCCCCTGAGCTCACTGCTGATCTCCGGGTGAGACACAGCCTCCCTCTGCACTCACAGCTCATCTCCTAGTGAGATACCCCCTCCCCCTGCGCTCACTGCTGATCTCTAGGTGAGATACTCCCCTGCCCTCACAGCTCATCTCCGAGTGAGATACTCCCCTGCCCTCACAGCTCATCTCCGAGTGAGATATTCCCCTGCCCTCACAGCTCATCTCCGAGTGAGGTACTCCCCTGCCCTCACAGCTCATCTCCGAGTGAGATACTCCCCTGCCCTCACAGCTCACCTCCGAGTGAGATACTCCCCAGCCCTCACAGCTCATCTCCGAGATACTTCCCTGCCCTCACAGCTCATCTCCGAGTGAGATACTCCCCTGCCCTCACAGCTCATCTCCGAGTGAGATACTCCCCTGCCCTCACAGCTCATCTCCGAGTGAGATACTTCCCTGCCCTCACAGCTCTTCTCCGAGTGAGATACTCCCCTGCCCTAACAGCTCATCTCCGAGTGAGATACTCCCCTGCCCTCACAGCTCATCTCCGAGATACTTCCCTGCCCTCACAGCTCATCTCCGAGTGAGATACTCCCCTGCCCTCACAGCTCATCTCCGAGTGAGATACTCCCCTGCCCTCACAGCTCATCTCCGAGTGAGATACTCCCCTGCCCTCACAGCTCTTCTCCGAGTGAGATACTCCCTAGCCCTCACAGCTCATCTCCCAGTGAGTTACTCCCCTGCCCTCACAGCTCATCTCCGAGTGAGATACTCCCCTGCCCTCACAGCTCATCTCCGAGTGAGATAAACCCTTTCCCTGTGCTCACTGCTGATCTCCGGGTGAGATACCCCCTCCCCCTGCACTCACAGATCATCTCCGGGTGAGATACCCCTTCTCCCTGCACTCACAGCTCATCTCCGGGTGAGATACCCCCTCTCCCTGCGCTCACTGCTGATCTCCGGGTGAGATACCCCCTCCCCCTGCACTCACAGATCATCTCCGGGTGTGATACCCCCTCCCCCTGCGCTCACTGCTGATCTCCGGGTAAGAAACAGCCTCCCCCTGCACTCACAGCTCATCTCCGAGTGAGATACTTCCTCCCCCTGCGCTCACTGCTGATCTCCGGGTGAGATACTCCCCCTGCACTCACAGCTCATCTCCGAGTGAGATACCCCCTCCCCCTGCGCTCACTGCTGATCTCTGGGTGAGACACAGCCTCCCCCTGCACTCACAGATCATCTCCGAGTAAGATACCCCCTCCCCCTGCGCTCAGAGCTGATCTCTGGGTGAGATACCCCCTCCCCCTGCGCTCACTGCTGATCTCTGGGTGAGATACCCCCTCTCCCTGCACTCACAGCTTATCTCCGAGTGAGATACCCCCCTCTCCCTGCGCTCACTGCTGATCTCCGGATGAGATACCCCCTCCCCTTGCACTCACAGCTCATCTCCGAGTGAGATACCCCCCTCTCCCTGCGCCCACTGCTGATCTCCGGGTGAGACACAGCCTCCCCCTGCACTCACAGCTCATCTCCGAGTGAGATACCCCCTCCCCCTGCGCTCACTGCTGATCTCCGGGTGAGATACTCCCCCTGCACTCACAGCTCATTTCCAAGTGAGATACCCCCTCCCCCTGCGCTCACTGCTTTTCTCCGAGTGAGATACCCCCTCCCCCTGCACTCACAGATCATCTCCGGGTGAGATACCCCCTCTCCCTGCGCTCACTGCTGATCTCCGGGTGACACACAGCCTCCCCCGGCACTCACAGATCATCTCCGAGTGAGATACCCCCCTCCCCCTGCGCTCACTGCTTTTCTCCGAGTGAGATACCCCCTCCCCCTGCACTCACAGATCATCTCCGGGTGAGATACCCCCTCTCCCTGCGCTCACTGCTGATCTCCGGGTGAGACACAGCCTCCCCCTGCATTCACAGATCATCTCCGGGTGAGATACCCCCTCTTCCTGCGCTCACTGCTGATCTCCGGGTGAGACACAGCCTCCCCCTGCACTCACAGCTCATCTCCGAGTGAGATACCCCCTCCCCCTGCTCTCACTGCTGATCTCCGGGTGAGACACAGCCTCCCGCTGCACTCACAACTCATCTCCGAGTGAGATACCCCCTCCCCCTGCGCTCACTGCTGATCTCCGGGTGAGACACAGCCTCCCGCTGCACTCACAACTCATCTCCGAGTGAGATACCCCCCTCTCCCTGCGCTCACTGCTGATCTCCGGGTGAGACACAGCCTCCCACTGCACTCACAGATCATCTCCGGGTGAGATACCCCCCTCTCCCTGCGCTCACTGCTGATCTCCGGGTGAGACACAGCCTCCCCCTGCACTCACAGCTCATCTCCAAGTGAGATATCCCCCTCTCCCTGCTCTCACTGCTGATCTCCGGGTGAGACACAGCCTCCCCCTGCACTCACAGCTCATCTCCGAGTGAGATACCCCCTCGCCCTGCACTCACTGCTGATCTCTAGGTGAGATACTCCCCCTGCACTCACAGCTCATCTCCGAGTGAGATACCCCCACCCCCTGCACTCACAGCTGATCTCTAGGTGAGATTCTCCCCCTGCACTCACAGCTCATCTCCGGGTGAGATACCCCCTCCCCTTGCACTCACAGCTCATCTCCGAGTGAGATACCCACCTCTCCCTGCGCTCACTGCTGATCTCCGTGTGAGACACAGCCTCCCCCTGCACTCACAGCTCATCTCCGAGTGAGATACCCCCTCCCCCTGCGCTCACTGCTGATCTCCGGGTGAGATACTCCCCCTGCACTCACAGCTCATCTCCGAGTGAGATACTTCCTCCCCCTGCGCTCACTGCTGATCTCCGGGTGAGATACTCCCCCTGCACTCACAGCTCATCTCCGAGTGAGATACCCCCTCCCCCTGCGCTCACTGCTGATCTCCGAGTGAGATACCCCCTTCCCCTGCACTCACAGATCATCTCCGGGTGAGATACCCCCTCTCCCTGCGCTCACTGCTGATCTCCGGGTGAGACACAGCCTCCCCCTGCACTCACAGATCATCTCCGGGTGAGATACCCCCCTCTCCCTGCGCTCACTGCTGATCTCCGGGTGAGACACAGCCTCCCCCTGCACTCACAGATCATCTCCGGGTGAGATACCCCCTCTCCCTGCGCTCACTGCTGATCTCCGGGTGAGACACAGCCTCCCCCTGCCCTCACAGCTCATCTCCGAGTGAGATATTCCCCTGCCCTCACAGCTCATCTCCGAGTGAGATACTCCCCTGCCCTCACAGCTCATCTCCGAGTGAGATACTCCCCAGCCCTCACAGCTCATCTCCGAGATACTTCCCTGCCCTCACAGCTCATCTCCGAGTGAGATACTCCCCTGCCCTCACAGTTCATCTCCGAGTGAGATACTCCCCTGCCCTCACAGCTCATCTCCGAGTGAGATGCCCCCTCCCCCTGCGCTCACTGCTGATCTCCGGGTGAGACACAGCCTCCCCCTGCACTCACAGCTCATCTCCAAGTGAGATATCCCCCTCTCCCTGCTCTCAATGCTGATCTCCGTGTGAGACACAGCCTCCCCCTGCACTCACAGCTCATCTCCGAGTGAGATACCCCCTCCCCCTGCGCTCACTGCTGATCTCCAGGTGAGATACTCCCCCTGCACTCACAGCTCATCTCCGAGTGAGATACCCCCTCCCCCTGCGCTCACTGCTGATCTCCGGGTGAGATACTCCCCCTGCACTCACAGCTCATCTCCGAGTGAGATACCCCCTCCCCCTGCGCTCACTGCTGATCTCCGAGTGAGATACCCCCTCCCCCTGCACTCACAGATCATCTCCGGGTGAGAGACCCCCTCTCCCTGCGCTCACTGCTGATCTCCGGGTGAGAGACCCCCTCTCCCTGCGCTCACTGCTGATCTCCGGGTGAGACACAGCCTCCCCCTGCACTCACAGATCATCTCCGGGTGAGATACCCCCCTCTCCCTGCGCTCACTGCTGATCTCCGGGTGAGACACAGCCTCCCCCTGCACTCACAGATCATCTCCGGGTGAGATACCCCCTCTCCCTGCGCTCACTGCTGATCTCCGGGTGAGACACAGCCTCCCCCTGCACTCACAGCTCATCTCCGAGTGAGATATCCCCTCCCCCTGCGCTCACTGCTGATCTCCGGGTGAGACACAGCCTCCCCCTGCACTCACAGCTCATCTCCGAGTGAGATACCCCCTTCTCCCTGCGCTCACTGCTGATCTCCGGGTGAGACACAGCCTCCCCCTGCACTCACAGATCATCTCCGGGTGAGATACCCCCTCTCCCTGCGCTCACTGCTGATCTCCGGGTGAGACACAGCCTCCCCCTGCACTCACAGCTCATCTCCAAGTGAGATACCCCCTCCCCCTGCACTCACTGCTGATCTCTAGGTGAGATACTCCCTCTGCACTCACAGCTCATCTCCGAGTGAGATACCCCCTCCCCCTGTACTCACAGCTGATCTCTAGGTGAGATACTCCCCCTGCACTCACAGTTCATCTCCGAGTGAGATACCCCCTCCCCCTACACTCACAGATCATCTCCGAGTGAGATATTGCCCTGCCCTCACAGCTCATCTCCGAGTGAGGTACTCCACTGCCCTCACAGCTCATCTCCGAGTGAGATACTCCCCTGCCCTCACAGCTCATCTCCGAGATACTTCCCTGCCCTCACAGCTCATCTCCGAGTGAGATACTACCCTGCCCTCACAGCTCATCTCCGAGTGAGATACTTCCCTGCCCTCACAGCTCTTCGAGTGAGATACTCCCCTGCCCTCACAGCTCATCTCCGAGTGAGATACTCCCCTGCCCTCACAGCTCATCTTCGAGTGAGATACTTCCCTGCCCTCACAGCTCTTCTCCGAGTGAGATACTCCCCTGCCCTCACAGCTCATCTCCGAGTGAGATACTCCCCTGCCCTCACAGCTCATCTCCGAGATACTTCCCTGCCCTCACAGCTCATCTCCGAGTGAGATACTCCCCTGCCCTCACAGCTCATCTCCGAGTGAGATACTCCCCTGCCCTCACAGCTCTTCTCCCAGTGAGATACTCCCTAACCCTCACAGCTCATCTCCCAGTAAGATACTCCCCTGCCCTCACAGCTCATCTCCGAGTGAGATACTCCCCTGCCCTCACAGCTCATCTCCGAGTGAGATAAACCCTTTCCCTGTGCTCACTGCTGATCTCCGGGTGAGATACCCCCTCCCCCTGCACTCACAGATCATCTCCGGGTGAGATACCCCCTCCCCCTGCACTCACAGATCATCTCCGGGTGTGATACCCCCTCCCCCTGCGCTCACTGCTGATCTCCGGGTAAGAAACAGCCTCCCCCTGCACTCACAGCTCATCTCCGAGTGAGATACCCCCTCCCCCTGCGATCACTGCTGATCTCCGGGTGAGACACAGCCTCCCCCTGCACTCACAGCTCATCTCCGAGTAAGATACCCCCTCCCCCTGCGCTTACTGCTGATCTCCGGGTGAGATACCCCCTCCCCCTGCACTCACTGCTGATCTCTGGGTGAGATACCCCCTCTCCCTGCACTCACAGCTCATCTCCGAGTGAGATATCCCCCTCTCCCTGCGCTCACTGCTGATCTCCGGGTGAGATACCCCCTCCCCTTGCACTCACAGCTCATCTCCGAGTGAGATACCCCCCTCTCCCTGCGCTCACTGCTGATCTCCGGGTGAGACACAGCCTCCCCCTGCACTCACAGCTCATCTCCGAGTGAGATACCCCCTCCCCCTGCGCTCACTGCTGATCTCCGGGTGAGATACTCCCCCTGCCCTCACAGCTCATCTCCGAGTGAGATACTCCCCTGCCCTCACAGCTCATCTCCGAGTGAGATACTACCCTGTCCTCACAGTTCATCTCCGAGTGAGATACTCCCCTGCCCTCACAGCTCATCTCCAGGTGAGATACCCCCTCCCCCTGCCCTCTCAGCTCATCTCCAGGTGAGATACCCCCTCCTCCTGCACTCACAGCTGATCCCCGGGTGAGACACCTTCCCCCTGGGCTCACAGCTGATCTCCGTGTGAGACACCCCCTCCCCCTGTGCTAACAGCTCATATTCCGGTGAGATACCCTCTCCTCCTGCACTCACAGCTGATCTCCAGGTGAGATACCCCCTCCCCCTGCCCTCTCAGCTCATCTCCAGGTGAGATACCCCCTCCCCTGAGCTCACTGCTGATCTCCGGGTGAGACACAGCCTCCCTCTGCACTCACAGCTCATCTCCTAGTGAGATACCCCCTCCCCCTGCGCTCACTGCTGATCTCTAGGTGAGATACTCCCCTGCCCTCACAGCTCATCTCCGAGTGAGATACTCCCCTGCCCTCACAGCTCATCTCCGAGTGAGATACTCCCCTGCCCTCACAGCTCATCTCCGAGTGAGATATTTCCCTGCCCTCACAGCTCATCTCCGAGTGAGGTACTCCCCTGCCCTCACAGCTCATCTCCGAGTGAGATACTCCCCTGCCCTCACAGCTCACCTCCGAGTGAGATACTCCCCAGCCCTCACAGCTCATCTCCGAGATACTTCCCTGCCCTCACAGCTCATCTCCGAGTGAGATACTCCCCTGCCCTCACAGCTCATCTCCGAGTGAGATACTCCCCTGCCCTCACAGCTCATCTCCGAGTGAGATACTCCCCTGCCCTCACAGCTCATCTCCGAGATACTTCCCTGCCCTCACAGCTCATCTCCGAGCGAGATACTCCCCTGCCCTCACAGCTCATCTCCGAGTGAGATACTCCCCTGCCCTCACAGCTCATCTTCGAGTGAGATACTTCCCTGCCCTCACAGCTCTTCTCCGAGTGAGATACTCCCCTGCCCTCACAGCTCATCTCCGAGTGAGATACTCCCCTGCCCTCACAGCTCATCTCCGAGTGAGATACTCCCCTGCCCTCACAGCTCATCTCCGAGTGAGATACTCCCCTGCCCTCACAGCTCATCTCCAGGTGAGATACCCCCTCCCCCTGCCCTCTCAGCTCATCTCCAGGTGAGATACCCCCTCCTCCTGCACTCACAGCTGATCCGCGGGTGAGACACCTTCCCCCTGGGCTCACAGCTGATCTCCGTGTGAGACACCCCCTCCCCCTGTGCTAACAGCTCATATTCCGGTGAGATACCCTCTCCTCCTGCACTCACAGCTGATCTCCAGGTGAGATACCCCCTCCCCCTGCCCTCTCAGCTCATCTCCAGGTGAGATACCCCCTCCCCCTGAGCTCACTGCTGATCTCCGGGTGAGACACAGCCTCCCTCTGCACTCACAGCTCATCTCCTAGTGAGATACCCCCTCCCCCTGCGCTCACTGCTGATCTCTAGGTGAGATACTCCCCTGCCCTCACAGCTCATCTCCGAGTGAGATACTCCCCTGCCCTCACAGCTCATCTCCGAGTGAGATATTCCCCTGCCCTCACAGCTCATCTCCGAGTGAGGTACTCCCCTGCCCTCACAGCTCATCTCCGAGTGAGATACTCCCCTGCCCTCACAGCTCACCTCCGAGTGAGATACTCCCCAGCCCTCACAGCTCATCTCCGAGATACTTCCCTGCCCTCACAGCTCATCTCCGAGTGAGATACTCCCCTGCCCTCACAGCTCATCTCCGAGTGAGATACTCCCCTGCCCTCACAGCTCATCTCCGAGTGAGATACTTCCCTGCCCTCACAGCTCTTCTCCGAGTGAGATACTCCCCTGCCCTAACAGCTCATCTCCGAGTGAGATACTCCCCTGCCCTCACAGCTCATCTCCGAGATACTTCCCTGCCCTCACAGCTCATCTCCGAGTGAGATACTCCCCTGCCCTCACAGCTCATCTCCGAGTGAGATACTCCCCTGCCCTCACAGCTCATCTCCGAGTGAGATACTCCCCTGCCCTCACAGCTCTTCTCCGAGTGAGATACTCCCTAGCCCTCACAGCTCATCTCCCAGTGAGTTACTCCCCTGCCCTCACAGCTCATCTCCGAGTGAGATACTCCCCTGCCCTCACAGCTCATCTCCGAGTGAGATAAACCCTTTCCCTGTGCTCACTGCTGATCTCCGGGTGAGATACCCCCTCCCCCTGCACTCACAGATCATCTCCGGGTGAGATACCCCTTCTCCCTGCACTCACAGCTCATCTCCGGGTGAGATACCCCCTCTCCCTGCGCTCACTGCTGATCTCCGGGTGAGATACCCCCTCCCCCTGCACTCACAGATCATCTCCGGGTGTGATACCCCCTCCCCCTGCGCTCACTGCTGATCTCCGGGTAAGAAACAGCCTCCCCCTGCACTCACAGCTCATCTCCGAGTGAGATACTTCCTCCCCCTGCGCTCACTGCTGATCTCCGGGTGAGATACTCCCCCTGCACTCACAGCTCATCTCCGAGTGAGATACCCCCTCCCCCTGCGCTCACTGCTGATCTCTGGGTGAGACACAGCCTCCCCCTGCACTCACAGATCATCTCCGAGTAAGATACCCCCTCCCCCTGCGCTCAGAGCTGATCTCTGGGTGAGATACCCCCTCCCCCTGCGCTCACTGCTGATCTCTGGGTGAGATACCCCCTCTCCCTGCACTCACAGCTTATCTCCGAGTGAGATACCCCCCTCTCCCTGCGCTCACTGCTGATCTCCGGATGAGATACCCCCTCCCCTTGCACTCACAGCTCATCTCCGAGTGAGATACCCCCCTCTCCCTGCGCCCACTGCTGATCTCCGGGTGAGACACAGCCTCCCCCTGCACTCACAGCTCATCTCCGAGTGAGATACCCCCTCCCCCTGCGCTCACTGCTGATCTCCGGGTGAGATACTCCCCCTGCACTCACAGCTCATTTCCAAGTGAGATACCCCCTCCCCCTGCGCTCACTGCTTTTCTCCGAGTGAGATACCCCCTCCCCCTGCACTCACAGATCATCTCCGGGTGAGATACCCCCTCTCCCTGCGCTCACTGCTGATCTCCGGGTGACACACAGCCTCCCCCGGCACTCACAGATCATCTCCGAGTGAGATACCCCCCTCCCCCTGCGCTCACTGCTTTTCTCCGAGTGAGATACCCCCTCCCCCTGCACTCACAGATCATCTCCGGGTGAGATACCCCCTCTCCCTGCGCTCACTGCTGATCTCCGGGTGAGACACAGCCTCCCCCTGCAGTCACAGATCATCTCCGGGTGAGATACCCCCTCTTCCTGCGCTCACTGCTGATCTCCGGGTGAGACACAGCCTCCCCCTGCACTCACAGCTCATCTCCGAGTGAGATACCCCCTCCCCCTGCTCTCACTGCTGATCTCCGGGTGAGACACAGCCTCCCGCTGCACTCACAACTCATCTCCGAGTGAGATACCCCCTCCCCCTGCGCTCACTGCTGATCTCCGGGTGAGACACAGCCTCCCGCTGCACTCACAACTCATCTCCGAGTGAGATACCCCCCTCTCCCTGCGCTCACTGCTGATCTCCGGGTGAGACACAGCCTCCCACTGCACTCACAGATCATCTCCGGGTGAGATACCCCCCTCTCCCTGCGCTCACTGCTGATCTCCGGGTGAGACACAGCCTCCCCCTGCACTCACAGCTCATCTCCAAGTGAGATATCCCCCTCTCCCTGCTCTCACTGCTGATCTCCGGGTGAGACACAGCCTCCCCCTGCACTCACAGCTCATCTCCGAGTGAGATACCCCCTCGCCCTGCACTCACTGCTGATCTCTAGGTGAGATACTCCCCCTGCACTCACAGCTCATCTCCGAGTGAGATACCCCCACCCCCTGCACTCACAGCTGATCTCTAGGTGAGATTCTCCCCCTGCACTCACAGCTCATCTCCGGGTGAGATACCCCCTCCCCTTGCACTCACAGCTCATCTCCGAGTGAGATACCCACCTCTCCCTGCGCTCACTGCTGATCTCCGTGTGAGACACAGCCTCCCCCTGCACTCACAGCTCATCTCCGAGTGAGATACCCCCTCCCCCTGCGCTCACTGCTGATCTCCGGGTGAGATACTCCCCCTGCACTCACAGCTCATCTCCGAGTGAGATACTTCCTCCCCCTGCGCTCACTGCTGATCTCCGGGTGAGATACTCCCCCTGCACTCACAGCTCATCTCCGAGTGAGATACCCCCTCCCCCTGCGCTCACTGCTGATCTCCGAGTGAGATACCCCCTCCCCCTGCACTCACAGATCATCTCCGGGTGAGATACCCCCTCTCCCTGCGCTCACTGCTGATCTCCGGGTGAGACACAGCCTCCCCCTGCACTCACAGATCATCTCCGGGTGAGATACCCCCCTCTCCCTGCGCTCACTGCTGATCTCCGGGTGAGACACAGCCTCCCCCTGCACTCACAGATCATCTCCGGGTGAGATACCCCCTCTCCCTGCGCTCACTGCTGATCTCCGGGTGAGACACAGCCTCCCCCTGCCCTCACAGCTCATCTCCGAGTGAGATATTCCCCTGCCCTCACAGCTCATCTCCGAGTGAGATACTCCCCTGCCCTCACAGCTCATCTCCGAGTGAGATACTCCCCAGCCCTCACAGCTCATCTCCGAGATACTTCCCTGCCCTCACAGCTCATCTCCGAGTGAGATACTCCCCTGCCCTCACAGTTCATCTCCGAGTGAGATACTCCCCTGCCCTCACAGCTCATCTCCGAGTGAGATACCCCCTCCCCCTGCGCTCACTGCTGATCTCCGGGTGAGACACAGCCTCCCCCTGCACTCACAGCTCATCTCCAAGTGAGATATCCCCCTCTCCCTGCTCTCAATGCTGATCTCCGTGTGAGACACAGCCTCCCCCTGCACTCACAGCTCATCTCCGAGTGAGATACCCCCTCCCCCTGCGCTCACTGCTGATCTCCAGGTGAGATACTCCCCCTGCACTCACAGCTCATCTCCGAGTGAGATACCCCCTCCCCCTGCGCTCACTGCTGATCTCCGGGTGAGATACTCCCCCTGCACTCACAGCTCATCTCCGAGTGAGATACCCCCTCCCCCTGCGCTCACTGCTGATCTCCGAGTGAGATACCCCCTCCCCCTGCACTCACAGATCATCTCCGGGTGAGAGACCCCCTCTCCCTGCGCTCACTGCTGATCTCCGGGTGAGAGACCCCCTCTCCCTGCGCTCACTGCTGATCTCCGGGTGAGACACAGCCTCCCCCTGCACTCACAGATCATCTCCGGGTGAGATACCCCCCTCTCCCTGCGCTCACTGCTGATCTCCGGGTGAGACACAGCCTCCCCCTGCACTCACAGATCATCTCCGGGTGAGATACCCCCTCTCCCTGCGCTCACTGCTGATCTCCGGGTGAGACACAGCCTCCCCCTGCACTCACAGCTCATCTCCGAGTGAGATATCCCCTCCCCCTGCGCTCACTGCTGATCTCCGGGTGAGACACAGCCTCCCCCTGCACTCACAGCTCATCTCCGAGTGAGATACCCCCTTCTCCCTGCGCTCACTGCTGATCTCCGGGTGAGACACAGCCTCCCCCTGCACTCACAGATCATCTCCGGGTGAGATACCCCCTCTCCCTGCGCTCACTGCTGATCTCCGGGTGAGACACAGCCTCCCCCTGCACTCACAGCTCATCTCCAAGTGAGATACCCCCTCCCCCTGCACTCACTGCTGATCTCTAGGTGAGATACTCCCTCTGCACTCACAGCTCATCTCCGAGTGAGATACCCCCTCCCCCTGTACTCACAGCTGATCTCTAGGTGAGATACTCCCCCTGCACTCACAGTTCATCTCCGAGTGAGATACCCCCTCCCCCTACACTCACAGATCATCTCCGAGTGAGATATTGCCCTGCCCTCACAGCTCATCTCCGAGTGAGGTACTCCACTGCCCTCACAGCTCATCTCCGAGTGAGATACTCCCCTGCCCTCACAGCTCATCTCCGAGATACTTCCCTGCCCTCACAGCTCATCTCCGAGTGAGATACTACCCTGCCCTCACAGCTCATCTCCGAGTGAGATACTTCCCTGCCCTCACAGCTCTTCGAGTGAGATACTCCCCTGCCCTCACAGCTCATCTCCGAGTGAGATACTCCCCTGCCCTCACAGCTCATCTTCGAGTGAGATACTTCCCTGCCCTCACAGCTCTTCTCCGAGTGAGATACTCCCCTGCCCTCACAGCTCATCTCCGAGTGAGATACTCCCCTGCCCTCACAGCTCATCTCCGAGATACTTCCCTGCCCTCACAGCTCATCTCCGAGTGAGATACTCCCCTGCCCTCACAGCTCATCTCCGAGTGAGATACTCCCCTGCCCTCACAGCTCTTCTCCCAGTGAGATACTCCCTAACCCTCACAGCTCATCTCCCAGTAAGATACTCCCCTGCCCTCACAGCTCATCTCCGAGTGAGATACTCCCCTGCCCTCACAGCTCATCTCCGAGTGAGATAAACCCTTTCCCTGTGCTCACTGCTGATCTCCGGGTGAGATACCCCCTCCCCCTGCACTCACAGATCATCTCC
Source organism: Phyllobates terribilis (assembly GCF_046119375.1). Lineage (NCBI taxonomy): Eukaryota > Metazoa > Chordata > Amphibia > Anura > Dendrobatidae > Phyllobates > Phyllobates terribilis. The sequence continues at coordinate 101,218 of NW_027364404.1, forward strand.
GGGTGAGATACCCCCTCCCCCTGCACTCACAGATCATCTCCGGGTGTGATACCCCCTCCCCCTGCGCTCACTGCTGATCTCCGGGTAAGAAACAGCCTCCCCCTGCACTCACAGCTCATCTCCGAGTGAGATACCCCCTCCCCCTGCGATCACTGCTGATCTCCGGGTGAGACACAGCCTCCCCCTGCACTCACAGCTCATCTCCGAGTAAGATACCCCCTCCCCCTGCGCTTACTGCTGATCTCCGGGTGAGATACCCCCTCCCCCTGCACTCACTGCTGATCTCTGGGTGAGATACCCCCTCTCCCTGCACTCACAGCTCATCTCCGAGTGAGATATCCCCCTCTCCCTGCGCTCACTGCTGATCTCCGGGTGAGATACCCCCTCCCCTTGCACTCACAGCTCATCTCCGAGTGAGATACCCCCCTCTCCCTGCGCTCACTGCTGATCTCCGGGTGAGACACAGCCTCCCCCTGCACTCACAGCTCATCTCCGAGTGAGATACCCCCTCCCCCTGCGCTCACTGCTGATCTCCGGGTGAGATACTCCCCCTGCACTCACAGCTCATCTCCAAGTGAGATACCCCCTCCCCCTGCGCTCACTGCTTTTCTCCGAGTGAGATACCCCCTCCCCCTGCACTCACAGATCATCTCCGGGTGAGATACCCCCTCTCCCTGCGCTCACTGCTGATCTCCAGGTGAGACACAGCCTCCCCCTGCATTCACAGATCATCTCCGGGTGAGATACCCCCTCTTCCTGCGCTCACTGCTGATCTACGGGTGAGACACAGCCTCCCCCTGCACTCACAGCTCATCTCCGAGTGAGATACCCCCTCCCCCTGCGCTCACTGCTGATCTCCGGGTGAGACACAGCCTCCCCCTGCACTCACAGCTCATCTCCGAGTGAGATACCCCCTTCTCCCTGCGCTCACTGCTGATCTCCGGGTGAGACACAGCCTCCCCCTGACTCACAGATCATCTCCGGGTGAGATACCCCCCTCTCCCTGCGCTCACTGCTGATCTCCGGGTGAGACACAGCCTCCCCCTGTACTCACAGATCATCTCCGGGTGAGATACCCCCCTCTCCCTGCGCTCACTGCTGATCTCCGGGTGAGACACAGCCTCCCCCTGCACTCACAGCTCATCTCCAAGTGAGATATCCCCCTCTCCCTGCTCTCACTGCTGATCTCCGGGTGAGACACAGCCTCCCCCTGCACTCACAGCTCATCTCCGAGTGAGATACCCCCACCCCCTGCACTCACAGCTGATCTCTAGGTGAGATTCTCCCCCTGCAATCACAGCTCAACTCCGGGTGAGATACTCCCTCCCCCTGCACTCACAGCTCATCTCCGAGTGAGATACCCATCTCTCCCTCCGCTCACTGCTGATCTCCGTGTGAGACACAGCCTCCCCCTGCACTCACAGCTCATCTCCGAGTGAGATACCCCCTCCCCCTGCGCTCACTGCTGATTTCCGGGTGAGATACTCCCCCTGCACTCACAGCTCATCTCCGAGTGAGATACCCCCTCTCCCTGCGCTCACTGCTGATCTCCGGGTGAGACACAGCCTCCCCCTGCACTCACAGCTCATCTCCGAGTGAGATACCCCCTCCCCCTGCGCTCACTGCTGATCTCCGGGTGAGACACAGCCTCCCCCTGCACTCACAGCTCATATCCGAGTGAGATACCCCCTTCTCCCTGCGCTCACTGCTGATCTCCGGGTGAGACACAGCCTCCCCCTGCACTCACAGATCATCTCCGGGTGAGATACCCCCCTCTCCCTGCGCTCACTGCTGATCTCCGGGTGAGACACAGCCTCCCCCTGCACTCACAGCTCATCTCCAAGTGAGATACCCCCTCCCCCTGCACTCACTGCTGATCTCTAGGTGAGATACTCCCTCTGCACTCACAGCTCATCTCCGAGTGAGATTCCCCCTCCCCCTGTACTCACAGCTGATCTCTAGGTGAGATACTCCCCCTGCACTCACAGTTCATCTCCGAGTGAGATACCCCCTCGCCCTGCACTCACAGATCATCTCCGAGTGAGATATTCCCCTGCCCTCACAGCTCATCTCCGAGTGAGGTACTCCCCTGCCCTCACAGCTCATCTCCGAGTGAGATACTCCCCTGCCCTCACAGCTCATCTCCGAGATACTTCCCTGCCCTCACAGCTCATCTCCGAGTGAGATACTCCCCTGCCCTCACAGCTCATCTCCGAGTGAGATATTTCCCTGCCCTCACAGCTCTTCGAGTGAGATACTCCCCTGCCCTCACAGCTCATCTCCGAGTGAGATACTCCCCTGCCCTCACAGCTCATCTTCGAGTGAGATACTTCCCTGCCCTCACAGCTCTTCTCCGAGTGAGATACTCCCCTGCCCTCACAGCTCATCTCCGAGTGAGATACTCCCCTGCCCTCACAGCTCATCTCCGAGATACTTCCCTGCCCTCACAGCTCATCTCCGAGTGAGATACTCCCCTGCCCTCACAGCTCATCTCCGAGTGAGATACTCCCCTGCCCTCACAGCTCATCTCCGAGTGAGATACTCCCCTGCCCTCACAGCTCTTCTCCGAGTGAGATACTCCCTAGCCTTCACAGCTCATCTCCCAGTGAGATACTCCCCTGCCCTCACAGCTCATCTCCGAGTGAGATACTCCCCTGCCCTCACAGCTCATCTCCGAGATACTTCCCTGCCCTCACAGCTCATCTCCGAGTGAGATACTCCCCTGCCCTCACAGCTCATCTCCAAGTGAGATACTCCCCTGCCCTCACAGCTCATCTCCGAGTGAGATACTCCCCTGCCCTCACAGCTCTTCTCGGAGTGAGATACTCCCTAGCCCTCACAGCTCATCTCCCAGTAAGATACTCCCCTGCCGTCACAGCTCATCTCCGAGTGAGATACTCCCCTGCCCTCACAGCTCATCTCCGAGTGAGATAAACCCTTTCCCTGTGCTCACTGCTGATCTCCGGGTGAGATACCCCCTCCCCCTGCACTCACAGATCATCTCCGGGTGAGATACCCCCTCCCCCTGCACTCACAGAGCATCTCGGGGTGTGATACCCCCTCCCCCTGCGCTCACTGCTGATCTCCGGGTAAGAAACAGCCTCCCCCTGCACTCACAGCTCATCTCCGAGTGAGATACCCCCTCCCCCTGCACTCACAGAGCATCTCGGGGTGTGATACCCCCTCCCCCTGCTCTCACTGCTGATCTCCGGGTAAGAAACAGCCTCCCCCTGCACTCACAGCTCATCTCCGAGTGAGATACCCCCTCCCCCTGCGCTCACTGCTGATCTCCGGGTGAGACACAGCCTCCCCCTGCACTCACAGCTCATCTCCGAGTAAGATACCCCCTCCCCCTGCGCTCACTGCTGATCTCCGGGTGAGATACCCCCTCCCCCTGCACTCACTGCTGATCTCTGGGTGAGATACCCCCTCTCCCTGCACTCACAGCTCATCTCCGAGTGAGATATCCCCCTCTCCCTGCGCTCACTGCTGATCTCCGGGTGAGATACCCCCTCCCCTTGCACTCACAGCTCATCTCCGAGTGAGATACCCCCCTCTCCCTGCGCTCACTGCTGATCTCCGGGTGAGACACAGCCTCCCCCTGCACTCACAGCTCATCTCCGAGTGAGATACCCCCTCCCCCTGCGCTCACTGCTGATCTCCGGGTGAGATACTCCCCCTGCACTCACAGCTCATCTCCAAGTGAGATACCCCCTCCCCCTGCGCTCACTGCTTTTCTCCGAGTGAGATACCCCCTCCCCCTGCACTCACAGATCATCTCCGGGTGAGATACCCCCTCTCCCTGCGCTCACTGCTGATCTCCAGGTGAGACACAGCCTCCCCCTGCATTCACAGATCATCTCCGGGTGAGATACCCCCTCTTCCTGCGCTCACTGCTGATCTCCGGGTGAGACACAGCCTCCCCCTGCACTCACAGCTCATCTCCGAGTGAGATACCCCCTCCCCCTGCGCTCACTGCTGATCTCCGGGTGAGACACAGCCTCCCCCTGCACTCACAGCTCATCTCCGAGTGAGATACCCCCTTCTCCCTGCGCTCACTGCTGATCTCCGGGTGAGACACAGCCTCCCCCTGCATTCACAGATCATCTCCGGGTGAGATACCCCCCTCTCCCTGCGCTCACTGCTGATCTCCGGGTGAGACACAGCCTCCCCCTGCACTCACAGATCATCTCCGGGTGAGATACCCCCCTCTCCCTGCGCTCACTGCTGATCTCCGGGTGAGACACAGCCTCCCCCTGCACTCACAGCTCATCTCCAAGTGAGATATCCCCCTCTCCCTGCTCTCAATGCTGATCTCCGTGTGAGACACAGCCTCCCCCTGCACTCACAGCTCATCTCCGAGTGAGATACCCCCTCCCCCTGCGCTCACTGCTGATCTCCAGGTGAGATACTCCCCCTGCACTCACAGCTCATCTCCGAGTGAGATACCCCCTCCCCCTGCGCTCACTGCTGATCTCCGGGTGAGATACTCCCCCTGCACTCACAGCTCATCTCCGAGTGAGATACCCCCTCCCCCTGCGCTCACTGCTCATCTCCGAGTGAGATACCCCCTCCCCCTGCACTCACAGATCATCTCCGGGTGAGAGACCCCCTCTCCCTGCGCTCACTGCTGATCTCCGGGTGAGACACAGCCTCCCCCTGCACTCACAGATCATCTCCGGGTGAGATACCCCCTCTCCCTGCGCTCACTGCTGATCTCCGGGTGAGACACAGCCTCCCCCTGCACTCACAGCTCATCTCCGAGTGAGATATCCCCTCCCCCTGCGCTCACTGCTGATCTCCGGGTGAGACACAGCCTCCCCCTGCACTCACAGCTCATCTCCGAGTGAGATACCCCCTTCTCCCTGCGCTCAATGCTGATCTCCGGGTGAGACACAGCCTCCCCCTGCACTCACAGATCATCTCCGGGTGAGATACCCCCTCTCCTTGCGCTCACTGCTGATCTCCGGGTGAGACACAGCCTCCCCCTGCACTCACAGCTCATCTCCAAGTGAGATACCCCCTCCCCCTGCACTCACTGCTGATCTCTAGGTGAGATACTCCCTCTGCACTCACAGCTCATCTCCGAGTGAGATACCCCCTCCCCCTGTACTCACAGCTGATCTCTAGGTGAGATACTCCCCCTGCACTCACAGTTCATCTCCGAGTGAGATACCCCCTCCCCCTGCACTCACAGATCATCTCCGAGTGAGATATTGCCCTGCCCTCACAGCTCATCTCCGAGTGAGGTACTCCACTGCCCTCACAGCTCATCTCCGAGTGAGATACTCCCCTGCCCTCACAGCTCATCTCCGAGATACTTCCCTGCCCTCACAGCTCATCTCCGAGTGAGATACTACCCTGCCCTCACAGCTCATCTCCGAGTGAGATACTTCCCTGCCCTCACAGCTCTTCGAGTGAGATACTCCCCTGCCCTCACAGCTCATCTCCGAGTGAGATACTCCCCTGCCCTCACAGCTCATCTTCGAGTGAGATACTTCCCTGCCCTCACAGCTCTTCTCCGAGTGAGATACTCCCCTGCCCTCACAGCTCATCTCCGAGTGAGATACTCCCCTGCCCTCACAGCTCATCTCCGAGATACTTCCCTGCCCTCACAGCTCATCTCCGAGTGAGATACTCCCCTGCCCTCACAGCTCATCTCCGAGTGAGATACTCCCCTGCCCTCACAGCTCTTCTCCCAGTGAGATACTCCCTAGCCCTCACAGCTCATCTCCCAGTAAGATACTCCCCTGCCCTCACAGCTCATCTCCGAGTGAGATACTCCCCTGCCCTCACAGCTCATCTCCGAGTGAGATAAACCCTTTCCCTGTGCTCACTGCTGATCTCCGGGTGAGATACCCCCTCCCCCTGCACTCACAGATCATCTCCGGGTGAGATACCCCCTCCCCCTGCACTCACAGATCATCTCCGGGTGTGATACCCCCTCCCCCTGCGCTCACTGCTGATCTCCGGGTAAGAAACAGCCTCCCCCTGCACTCACAGCTCATCTCCGAGTGAGATACCCCCTCCCCCTGCGCTCACTGCTGATCTCCGGGTGAGACACAGCCTCCCCCTGCACTCACAGCTCATCTCCGAGTAAGATACCCCCTCCCCCTGCGCTCACTGCTGATCTCCGGGTGAGATACCCCCTCCCCCTGCACTCACTGCTGATCTCTGGGTGAGATACCCCCTCTCCCTGCACTCACAGCTCATCTCCGAGTGAGATATCCCCCTCTCCCTGCGCTCACTGCTGATCTCCGGGTGAGATACCCCCTCCCCTTGCACTCACAGCTCATCTCCGAGTGAGATACCCCCCTCTCCCTGCGCTCACTGCTGATCTCCGGGTGAGACACAGCCTCCCCCTGCACTCACAGCTCATCTCCGAGTGAGATACCCCCTCCCCCTGCGCTCACTGCTGATCTCCGGGTGAGATACTCCCCCTGCACTCACAGCTCATCTCCAAGTGAGATACCCCCTCCCCCTGCGCTCACTGCTTTTCTCCGAGTGAGATACCCCCTCCCCCTGCACTCACAGATCATCTCCGGGTGAGATACCCCCTCTCCCTGCGCTCACTGCTGATCTCCAGGTGAGACACAGCCTCCCCCTGCATTCACAGATCATCTCCGGGTGAGATACCCCCTCTTCCTGCGCTCACTGCTGATCTCCGGGTGAGACACAGCCTCCCCCTGCACTCACAGCTCATCTCCGAGTGAGATACCCCCTCCCCCTGCGCTCACTGCTGATCTCCGGGTGAGACACAGCCTCCCCCTGCACTCACAGCTCATCTCCGAGTGAGATACCCCCTTCTCCCTGCGCTCACTGCTGATCTCCGGGTGAGACACAGCCTCCCCCTGACTCACAGATCATCTCCGGGTGAGATACCCCCCTCTCCCTGCGCTCACTGCTGATCTCCGGGTGAGACACAGCCTCCCCCTGCACTCACAGATCATCTCCGGGTGAGATACCCCCCTCTCCCTGCGCTCACTGCTGATCTCCGGGTGAGACACAGCCTCCCCCTGCACTCACAGCTCATCTCCAAGTGAGATATCCCCCTCTCCCTGCTCTCACTGCTGATCTCCGGGTGAGACACAGCCTCCCCCTGCACTCACAGCTCATCTCCGAGTGAGATACCCCCACCCCCTGCACTCACAGCTGATCTCTAGGTGAGATTCTCCCCCTGCAATCACAGCTCAACTCCGGGTGAGATACTCCCTCCCCCTGCACTCACAGCTCATCTCCGAGTGAGATACCCATCTCTCCCTCCGCTCACTGCTGATCTCCGTGTGAGACACAGCCTCCCCCTGCACTCACAGCTCATCTCCGAGTGAGATACCCCCTCCCCCTGCGCTCACTGCTGATTTCCGGGTGAGATACTGCCCCTGCACTCACAGCTCATCTCCGAGTGAGATACCCCCTCTCCCTGCGCTCACTGCTGATCTCCGGGTGAGACACAGCCTCCCCCTGCACTCACAGCTCATCTCCGAGTGAGATACCCCCTCCCCCTGCGCTCACTGCTGATCTCCGGGTGAGACACAGCCTCCCCCTGCACTCACAGCTCATATCCGAGTGAGATACCCCCTTCTCCCTGCGCTCACTGCTGATCTCCGGGTGAGACACAGCCTCCCCCTGCACTCACAGATCATCTCCGGGTGAGATACCCCCCTCTCCCTGCGCTCACTGCTGATCTCCGGGTGAGACACAGCCTCCCCCTGCACTCACAGCTCATCTCCAAGTGAGATACCCCCTCCCCCTGCACTCACTGCTGATCTCTAGGTGAGATACTCCCTCTGCACTCACAGCTCATCTCCGAGTGAGATACCCCCTCCCCCTGTACTCACAGCTGATCTCTAGGTGAGATACTCCCCCTGCACTCACAGTTCATCTCCGAGTGAGATACCCCCTCGCCCTGCACTCACAGATCATCTCCGAGTGAGATATTCCCCTGCCCTCACAGCTCATCTCCGAGTGAGGTACTCCCCTGCCCTCACAGCTCATCTCCGAGTGAGATACTCCCCTGCCCTCACAGCTCATCTCCGAGATACTTCCCTGCCCTCACAGCTCATCTCCGAGTGAGATACTCCCCTGCCCTCACAGCTCATCTCCGAGTGAGATATTTCCCTGCCCTCACAGCTCTTCGAGTGAGATACTCCCCTGCCCTCACAGCTCATCTCCGAGTGAGATACTCCCCTGCCCTCACAGCTCATCTTCGAGTGAGATACTTCCCTGCCCTCACAGCTCTTCTCCGAGTGAGATACTCCCCTGCCCTCACAGCTCATCTCCGAGTGAGATACTCCCCTGCCCTCACAGCTCATCTCCGAGATACTTCCCTGCCCTCACAGCTCATCTCCGAGTGAGATACTCCCCTGCCCTCACAGCTCATCTCCGAGTGAGATACTCCCCTGCCCTCACAGCTCATCTCCGAGTGAGATACTCCCCTGCCCTCACAGCTCTTCTCCGAGTGAGATACTCCCTAGCCTTCACAGCTCATCTCCCAGTGAGATACTCCCCTGCCCTCACAGCTCATCTCCGAGTGAGATACTCCCCTGCCCTCACAGCTCATCTCCGAGTGAGATAAACCCTTTCCCTGTGCTCACTGCTGATCTCCGGGTGAGATACCCCCTCCCCCTGCACTCACAGATCATCTCCGGGTGAGATACCCCCTCTCCCTGCGCTCACTGCTGATCTGCGGGTGAGATACCCCCTCCCCCTGCACTCACACATCATCTCCGGGTGTGATACCCCCTCCCCCTGCACTCACAGCTCATCTCTAAGTGAGATACTCCCCTGCCCTCACAGCTCATCTCCGAGATACTTCCCTGCCCTCACAGCTCATCTCCGAGTGAGATACTCCCCTGCCCTCACAGCTCATCTCCGAGTGTGATACTCCCCTGCCCTCACAGCTCATCTCCGAGATACTTCCCTGCCCTCACAGCTCATCTCCGAGTGAGATACTCCCCTGCCCTCACAGCTCATCTCCGAGTGAGATACTCCCCTGCCCTCACAGCTCATCTCCGAGTGAGATACTCCCCTGCCCTCACAGCTCTTCTCCGAGTGAGATACTCCCTAGCCCTCACAGCTCATCTCCCAGTGAGATACTCCCCTGCCCTCACAGCTCATCTCCGAGTGAGATACTCCCCTGCCCTCACAGCTCATCTCCGAGTGAGATAAACCCTTTCCCTGTGCTCACTGCTGGTCTCCGGGTGAGATACCCCCTCTCCCTGCACTCACAGATCATCTCCGGGTGAGATACCCCCTCTCCCTGCACTCACTGCTGATCTCCGGGTGAGATACCCCCTCCCCCTGCACTCACAGATCATCTCCGGGTGTGATACCCCCTCCCCCTGCGCTCACTGCTGATCTCCGGGTAAGAAACAGCCTCCCCCTCCACTCACAGCTCATCTCCGAGTGAGATACCCCCTCCCCCTGCGCTCACTGCTGATCTCCGGGTGAGACACAGCCTCCCCCTGCACTTACAGCTCATCTCCGAGTAAGATACCCCCTCCCCCTGCGCTCACTGCTGATCTCCGGGTGAGATACCCCCTCCCCCTGCGCTTACTGCTGATCTCTGGGTGAGATACCTCCTCTCCCTGCACTCACAGCTCATCTCCGAGTGAGATACCCCCCTCTCCCTGCGCTCACTGCTGATCTCCGGGTGAGATACCCCCTTCCCCTTGCACTCACAGCTCATCTCCGAGTGAGATATCCCCCTCTCCCTGCGCTCACTGCTGTTCTCCGGGTGAGACACAGCCTCCCCCTGCACTCACAGCTCATCTCCGAGTGAGATACCCCCTCCCCCTGCGCTCACTGCTGATCTCCGGGTGAGATACTCCCCCTGCACTCACAGCTCATCTCCAAGTGAGATACCCCCTCCCCCTGCGCTCACTGCTTTTCTCCGAGTGAGATACCCCCTCCCCCTGCACTCACAGATCATCTCCGAGTGAGATACCCCCTCTCCCTGCGCTCACTGCTGATCTCCGGGTGAGACACAGCCTCCCCCGGCACTCACAGATCATCTCCGAGTGAGATACCCCCCTCCCCCTGCGCTCACTGCTTTTCTCCGAGTGAGATACCCCCTCCCCCTGCACTCACAGATCATCTCCGGGTGAGATACCCCCTCTCCCTGCGCTCACTGCTGATCTCCGGGTGAGACACAGCGTCCCCCTGCATTCACAGATCATCTCCGGGTGAGATACCCCCTCGTCCTTCGCTCACTGCTGATCTCCGGGTGAGACACAGCCTCCCCCTGCACTCACAGCTCATCTCCGAGTGAGATACCCCCTCCCCCTGCGCTCATTGCTGATCTCCGGGTGAGACACAGCCTCCCCCTGCACTCACAGCTCATCTCCGAGTGAGATACCCCCTTCTCCCTGCGCTCACTGCTGATCTCCGGGTGAGACACAGCCTCCCCCTGCACTCACAGATCATCTCCGGGTGAGATACCCCCCTCTCCCTGCGCTCACTGCTGATCTCCGGGTGAGACACAGCCTCCCCCTGCACTCACAGATCATCTCCGGGTGAGATACCCCCCTCCCCCTGCGCTCACTGCTGATCTCCGGGTGAGATACTCCCCCTGCACTCACAGCTCATCTCCGAGTGAGATACCCCCTCCCCCTGCACTCACAGCTCATCTCCGAGTGAGATACCCCCTCCCCCTGCGCTCACTGCTGATCTCCGAGTGAGATACCCCCTCCCCCTGCACTCACAGATCATCTCCGGGTGAGAGACCCCCTCTCCCTGCGCTCACTGCTGATCTCCGGGTGAGACACAGCCTCCCCCTGCACTCACAGATCATCTCCGGGTGAGATACCCCCCTCTCCCTGCGCTCACTGCTGATCTCCGGGTGAGACACAGCCTCCCCCTGCACTCACAGATCATCTCCGGGTGAAATACCCCCTCTCCCTGCGCTCACTGCTGATCTCCGGGTGAGACACAGCCTCCCCCTGCACTCACAGCTCATCTCCGAGTGAGATACCCCCTCCCCCTGCGCTCACTGCTGATCTCCGGGTGAGACACAGCCTCCCCCTGCACTCACAGCTCATCTCCGAGTGAGATACCCCCTTCTCCCTGCGCTCACTGCTGATCTCCGGGTGATACACAGCCTCCCCCTGCCCTCACAGATCATCTCCGGTTGAGATACCCCCCTCTCCCTGCGCTCACTGCTGATCTCCGGGTGAGACACAGCCTCCCCCTGCACTCACAGCTCATCTCCAAGTGAGATACCCCCTCCCCCTGCACTCACTGCTGATCTCTAGGTGAGATACTCCCTCTGCACTCACAGCTCATCTCCGAGTGAGATACCCCCTCCCCCTGTACTCACAGCTGATCTCTAGGTGAGATACTCCCCCTGCACTCACAGTTCATCTCCGAGTGAAATACCCCCTCCCCCTGCACTCATAGATCATCTCCGAGTGAGATATTCCCCTGCCCTCACAGCTCATCTCCGAGTGAGGTACTCCCCTGCCCTCACAGCTCATCTCCGAGTGAGATACTCCCCTGCCCTCACAGCTCATCTCCGAGATACTTCCCTGCCCTCACAGCTCATCTCCGAGTGAGATACTCCCCTGCCCTCACAGCTCATCTCCGAGTGAGATACTTCCCTGCCCTCACAGCTCTTCGAGTGAGATACTCCCCTGCCCTCACAGCTCATCTCCGAGTTAGATACCCCCTGCCCTCACAGCTCATCTTCGAGTGAGATACTTCCCTGCCCTCACAGCTCTTCTCCGAGTGAGATACTCCCCTGCCCTCACAGCTCATCTCCGAGTGAGATACTCCCCTGCCCTCACAGCTCATCTCCGAGATACTTCCCTGCCCTCACAGCTCATCTCCGAGTGAGATACTCCCCTGCCCTCACAGCTCATCTCCGAGTGAGATACTCCCCTGCCCTCACAGCTCATCTCCGAGTGAGATACTCCCCTGCCCTCACAGCTCTTCTCCGAGTGAGATACTCCCTAGCCCTCACAGCTCATCTCCCAGTGAGATACTCCCCTGCCCTCACAGCTCATCTCCGAGTGAGATACTCCCCTGCCCTCACAGCTCATCTCCGAGTGAGATAAACCCTTTCCCTGTGCTCACTGCTGATCTCCGGGTGAGATACCCCCTCCCCCTGCACTCACAGATAATCTCCGGGTGAGATACCCCCTCTCCCTGCGCTCACTGCTGATCTCCGGGTGAGATACCCCCTCCCCCTGCACTCACACATCATCTCCGGGTGTGATACCCCCTCCCCCTGCGCTCACTGCTGATCTCCGGGTGAGATACCCCCTCCCCCTGCACTCACAGCTCATCTCCAAGTGAGATACTCCCCTGCCCTCACAGCTCATCTCCGAGATACTTCCCTGCCCTCACAGCTCATCTCCGAGTGAGATACTCCCCTGCCCTCACAGCTCATCTCCGAGTGAGATACTCCCCTGCCCTCACAGCTCATCTCCGAGATACTTCCCTGCCCTCACAGCTCATCTCCGAGATACTTCCCTGCCCTCACAGCTCATCTCCGAGTGAGATACTCCCCTGCCCTCACAGCTCATCTCCGAGTGAGATACTCCCCTGCCCTCACAGCTCATCTCCGAGTGAGATACTCCCCTGCCCTCACAGCTCTTCTCCGAGTGAGATACTCCCTAGCCCTCACAGCTCATCTCCCAGTGAGATACTCCCCTGCCCTCACAGCTCATCTCCGAGTGAGATACTCCCCTGCCCTCACAGCTCATCTCCGAGTGAGATAAACCCTTTCCCTGTGCTCACTGCTGATCTCCGGGTGAGATACCCCTCCCCCTGCACTCACAGATCATCTCCGGGTGAGATACCCCCTCTCCCTGCGCTCACTGCTGATCTCCGGGTGAGATACCCCCTCCCCCTGCACTCACAGATCATCTCCGGGTGTGATACCCCCTCCCCCTGCGCTCACTGCTGATCTCCGGGTAAGAAACAGCCTCCCCCTGCACTCACAGCTCATCTCCGAGTGAGATACCCCCTCCCCCTGCGCTCACTGCTGATCTCCGGGTGAGACACAGCCTCCCCCTGCACTCACAGCTCATCTCCGAGTAAGATACCCCCTCCCCCTGCGCTCACTGCTGATCTCCGGGTGAGATACCCCCTCCCCCTGCGCTCACTGGTGATCTCTGGGTGAGATACCCCCTCTCCCTGCACTCACAGCTCATCTCCGAGTGAGATACCCCCCTCTCCCTGCGCTCACTGCTGATCTCCGGGTGAGATACCCCCTCCCCTTGCACTCACAGCTCATCTCCGAGTGAGATACCCCCCTCTCCCTGCGCTCACTGCTGATCTCCGGGTGAGACACAGCCTCCCCCTGCACTCACAGCTCATCTCCGAGTGAGATTCTCCCTCCCCCTGCGCTCACTGCTGATCTCCGGGTGAGATACTCCCCCTGCACTCACAGCTCATCTCCAAGTGAGATACCCCCTCCCCCTGCGCTCACTGCTTTTCTCCGAGTGAGATACCCCCTCCCCCTGCACTCACAGATCATCTCCGGGTGAGATACCCCCTCTCCCTGCGCTCACTGCTGATCTCCGGGTGAGACACAGCCTCCCCCGGCACTCACAGATCATCTCCGAGTGAGATACCCCCCTCCCCCTGCGCTCACTGCTTTTCTCCGAGTGAGATACCCCCTCCCCCTGCACTCACAGATCATCTCCGGGTGAGATACCCCCTCTCCCTGCGCTCACTGCTGATCTCCGGGTGAGACACAGCCTCCCTCTGCATTCACAGATCATCTCCGGGTGAGATACCCCCTCTTCCTGCGCTCACTGCTGATCTCCGGGTGAGACACAGCCTCCCCCTGCACTCACAGCTCATCTCCGAGTGAGATACCCCCTCCCCCTGCGCTCACTGCTGATCTCCGGGTGAGACACAGCCTCCCCCTGCACTCACAGCTCATCTCCGAGTGAGATACCCCCTTCTCCCTGCGCTCACTGCTGATCTCCGGGTGAGACACAGCCTCCCTCTGCACTCACAGATCATCTCCGGGTGAGATACCCCCCTCTCCCTGCGCTCACTGCTGAACTCCGAGTGAGACACAGCCTCCCCCTGCACTCACAGATCATCTCCAAGTGAGATATCCCCCTCTCCCTGCTCTCACTGCTGATCTCCGGGTGAGACACAGCCTCCCCCTGCACTCACAGCTCATCTCCGAGTGAGATACCCCCTCCCCCTGCACTCACTGCTGATCTCTAGGTGAGATACTCCCCCTGCACTCCCAGCTCATCTCCGAGTGAGATACCCCCACCCCCTGCACTCACAGCTGATCTCTAGGTGAGATTCTCCCCCTGCACTCACAGCTCATCTCCGGGTGAGATACCCCCTCCCCTTGCACTCACAGCTCATCTCCGAGTGAGATACCCCCTCCCCCTGCGCTCACTGCTGATCTCCGGGTGAGATACTCCCCCTGCGCTCACAGCTCATCTCCAAGTGAGATACCCCCTCCCCCTGCGCTCACTGCTTTTATCCGAGTGAGATACCCCCTCCCCCTGCACTCACAGATCATCTCCGGGTGAGATACCCTCTCTCCCTGCGCTCACTGCTGATCTCCGGGTGAGACACAGCCTCCCCCTGCATTCACAGATCATCTCCGCGTGAGATACCCCCTCTTCCTGCGCTCACTGCTGATCTCCGGGTGAGACACAGCCTCCCCCTGCACTCACAGCTCATCTCCGAGTGAGATACCCATCTCTCCCTGCGCTCACTGCTGATCTCCGTGTGAGACACAGCCTCCCCCTGCACTCACAGCTCATCTCCGAGTGAGATACCCCCTCCCCCTGCGCTCACTGCTGATCTCCGGGTGAGCTACTCCCCCTGCACTCACAGCTCATCTCCGAGTGAGATACCCCCTCCCCCTGCGCTTACTGCTGATCTCTGGGTGAGATACTCCCCCTGCACTCACAGCTCATCTCCGAGTGAGATACCCCCTCCCCCTGCGCTCACTGCTGATCTCTGAGTGAGATACCCCCTCCCCCTGCACTCACAGATCATCTCCGGGTGAGATACCCCCTCTCCCTGCACTCACTGCTGATCTCCGGGTGAGACACAGCCTCCCCCTGCACTCACAGATCATCTCCGGGTGAGATACCCCCCTCTCCCTGCGCTCACTGCTGATCTCCGGGTGAGACACAGCCTCCCCCTGCACTCACAGCTCATCTCCGAGTAAGATACCCCCTCCCCCTGCGCTCACTGCTGATCTCCGGGTGAGATACCCCCTCCCCCTGCGCTCACTGGTGATCTCTGGGTGAGATACCCCCTCTCCCTGCACTCACAGCTCATCTCCGAGTGAGATACCCCCCTCTCCCTGCGCTCACTGCTGATCTCCGGGTGAGATACCCCCTCCCCTTGCACTCACAGCTCATCTCCGAGTGAGATACCCCCCTCTCCCTGCGCTCACTGCTGATCTCCGGGTGAGACACAGCCTCCCCCTGCACTCACAGCTCATCTCCGAGTGAGATTCCCCCTCCCCCTGCGCTCACTGCTGATCTCCGGGTGAGATACTCCCCCTGCACTCACAGCTCATCTCCAAGTGAGATACCCCCTCCCCCTGCGCTCACTGCTTTTCTCCGAGTGAGATACCCCCTCCCCCTGCACTCACAGATCATCTCCGGGTGAGATACCCCCTCTCCCTGCGCTCACTGCTGATCTCCGGGTGAGACACAGCCTCCCCCGGCACTCACAGATCATCTCCGAGTGAGATACCCCCCTCCCCCTGCGCTCACTGCTTTTCTCCGAGTGAGATACCCCCTCCCCCTGCACTCACAGATCATCTCCGGGTGAGATACCCCCTCTCCCTGCGCTCACTGCTGATCTCCGGGTGAGACACAGCCTCCCCCTGCACTCACAGCTCATCTCCGAGTGAGATACCCCCTCCCCCTGCGCTCACTGCTGATCTCCGGGTGAGACACAGCCTCCCCCTGCACTCACAGCTCATCTCCGAGTGAGATACCCCCTTCTCCCTGCGCTCACTGCTGATCTCCGGGTGAGACACAGCCTCCCTCTGCACTCACAGATCATCTCCGGCTGAGATACCCCCCTCTCCCTGCGCTCACTGCTGATCTCCGGGTGAGACACAGCCTCCCCCTGCACTCACAGATCATCTCCAAGTGAGATATCCCCCTCTCCCTGCTCTCACTGCTGATCTCCGGGTGAGACACAGCCTCCCCCTGCACTCACAGCTCATCTCCGAGTGAGATACCCCCTCCCCCTGCACTCACTGCTGATCTCTAGGTGAGATACTCCCCCTGCACTCCCAGCTCATCTCCGAGTGAGATACCCCCACCCCCTGCACTCACAGCTGATCTCTAGGTGAGATTCTCCCCCTGCACTCACAGCTCATCTCCGGGTGAGATACCCCCTCCCCTTGCACTCACAGCTCATCTCCGAGTGAGATACCCCCTCCCCCTGCGCTCACTGCTGATCTCCGGGTGAGATACTCCCCCTGCGCTCACAGCTCATCTCCAAGTGAGATACCCCCCTCTCCCTGCGCTCACTGCTGATCTCCGGGTGAGACACAGCCTCCCCCTGCACTCACAGCTCATCTCCGAGTGAGATTCCCCCTCCCCCTGCGCTCACTGCTGATCTCCGGGTGAGATACTCCCCCTGCACTCACAGCTCATCTCCAAGTGAGATACCCCCTCCCCCTGCGCTCACTGCTTTTCTCCGAGTGAGATACCCCCCTCTCCCTGCGCTCACTGCTGATCTCCGGGTGAGACACAGCCTCCCCCTGCACTCACAGCTCATCTCCGAGTGAGATTCCCCCTCCCCCTGCGCTCACTGCTGATCTCCGGGTGAGATACTCCCCCTGCACTCACAGCTCATCTCCAAGTGAGATACCCCCTCCCCCTGCGCTCACTGCTTTTCTCCGAGTGAGATACCCCCTCCCCCTGCACTCACAGATCATCTCCGGGTGAGATACCCCCTCTCCCTGCGCTCACTGCTGATCTCCGGGTGAGACACAGCCTCCCCCGGCACTCACAGATCATCTCCGAGTGAGATACCCCCCTCCCCCTGCGCTCACTGCTTTTCTCCGAGTGAGATACCCCCTCCCCCTGCACTCACAGATCATCTCCGGGTGATATACCCCCTCTCCCTGCGCTCACTGCTGATCTCCGGGTGAGACACAGCCTCCCCCTGCATTCACAGATCATCTCCGGGTGAGATACCCCCTCTTCCTGCGCTCACTGCTGATCTCCGGGTGAGACACAGCCTCCCCCTGCACTCACAGCTCATCTCCGAGTGAGATACCCCCTCCCCCTGCGCTCACTGCTGATCTCCGGGTGAGACACAGCCTCCCCCTGCACTCACAGCTCATCTCCGAGTGAGATACCCCCTTCTCCCTGCGCTCACTGCTGATCTCCGGGTGAGACACAGCCTCCCTCTGCACTCACAGATCATCTCCGGGTGAGATACCCCCCTCTCCCTGCGCTCACTGCTGATCTCCGGGTGAGACACAGCCTCCCCCTGCACTCACAGATCATCTCCGGGTGAGATACCCCCCTCTCCCTGCGCTCACTGCTGATCTCCGGGTGAGAAACAGCCTCCCCCTGCACTCACAGCTCATCTCCAAGTGAGATATCCCCCTCTCCCTGCTCTCACTGCTGATCTCCGGGTGAGACACAGCCTCCCCCTGCACTCACAGCTCATCTCCGAGTGAGATACCCCCTCCCCCTGCACTCACTGCTGATCTCTAGGTGAGATACTCCCCCTGCACTCCCAGCTCATCTCCGAGTGAGATACCCCCACCCCCTGCACTCACAGCTGATCTCTAGGTGAGATTCTCCCCCTGCACTCACAGCTCATCTCCGGGTGAGATACCCCCTCCCCTTGCACTCACAGCTCATCTCCGAGTGAGATACCCCCTCCCCCTGCGCTCACTGCTGATCTCCGGGTGAGATACTCCCCCTGCGCTCACAGCTCATCTCCAAGTGAGATACCCCCTCCCCCTGCGCTCACTGCTTTTATCCGAGTGAGATACCCCCTCCCCCTGCACTCACAGATCATCTCCGGGTGAGATACCCTCTCTCCCTGCGCTCACTGCTGATCTCCGGGTGAGACACAGCCTCCCCCTGCATTCACAGATCATCTCCGCGTGAGATACCCCCTCTTCCTGCGCTCACTGCTGATCTCCGGGTGAGACACAGCCTCCCCCTGCACTCACAGCTCATCTCCGAGTGAGATACCCATCTCTCCCTGCGCTCACTGCTGATCTCCGTGTGAGACACAGCCTCCCCCTGCACTCACAGCTCATCTCCGAGTGAGATACCCCCTCCCCCTGCGCTCACTGCTGATCTCCGGGTGAGATACTCCCCCTGCACTCACAGCTCATCTCCGAGTGAGATACCCCCTCCCCCTGCGCTTACTGCTGATCTCTGGGTGAGATACTCCCCCTGCACTCACAGCTCATCTCCGAGTGAGATACCCCCTCCCCCTGCGCTCACTGCTGATCTCTGAGTGAGATACCCCCTCCCCCTGCACTCACAGATCATCTCCGGGTGAGATACCCCCTCTCCCTGCACTCACTGCTGATCTCCGGGTGAGACACAGCCTCCCCCTGCACTCACAGATCATCTCCGGGTGAGATACCCCCCTCTCCCTGCGCTCACTGCTGATCTCCGGGTGAGACACAGCCTCCCCCTGCACTCACAGATCATCTCCGGGTGAGATACCCCCTCTCCCTGCGCTCACTGCTGATCTCCGGGTGAGACACAGCCTCCCCCTGCACTCACAGCTCATCTCCGAGTGAGATACCCCCTCCCCCTGCGCTCACTGCTGATCTCCGGGTGAGACACAGCCTCCCCCTGCACTCACAGCTCATCTCCAAGTGAGATACCCCCTCCCCCTGCACTCACTGCTGATCTCTAGGTGAGATACTCCCTCTGCACTCACAGCTCATCTCCGAGTGAGATACCCCCTCCCCCTGTACTCACAGCTGATCTCTAGGTGAGATACTCCCCCTGCACTCACAGTTCATCTCCGAGTGAGATACCCCCTCCCCCTGCACTCACAGATCATCTCCGGGTGAGACACCCCCATCTCCCTGCACTCACAGCTCACCTCCGTGTGAGATACTCCCCTGCCCTCACAGCTCTTCTCCGAGTGAGATACTCCCTAGCCCTCACAGCTCATCTCCCAGTGAGATACTCCCCTGCCCTCACAGCTCATCTCCGAGTGAGAAACTCCCCTGCCCTCACAGCTCATCTCTGAGTGAGATAAACCCTTTCCCTGTGCTCACTGCTGATCTCCGGGTGAGATACCCCCTCCCCCTGCACTCACAGATCATCTCCGGGTGAGATACCCCCTCTCCCTGCGCTCACTGCTGATCTCCGGGTGAGATACCCCCTCCCCCTGCACTCACAGATCATCTCCGGGTGTGATACCCCCTCCCCATGCGCTCACTGCTGATCTCCGGGTAAGAAACAGCCTCCTCCTGCACTCACAGCTCATCTCCGAGTGAGATACCCCCTCCTCCTGCGCTCACTGCTGATCTCCGGGTGAGACACAGCCTCCCCCTGCACTCACAGCTCATCTCCGAGTAAGATACCCCCTCCCCCTGCGCTCACTGCTGATCTCCGGGTGAGATACCCCCTCCCCCTGCGCTCACTGCTGATCTCTGGGTGAGATACCCCCTCTCCCTGCACTCACAGCTCATCTCCGAGTGAGATACCCCCCTCTCCCTGCGCTCACTGCTGATCTCCGGGTGAGATACCCCCTCCTCTTGCACTCACAGCTCATCTCCGAGTGAGATACCCCCCTCTCCCTGCGCTCACTGCTGATCTCCGGGTGAGACACAGCCTCCCCCTGCACTCACAGCTCATCTCCGAGTGAGATACCCCCTCCCCCTGCGCTCACTGCTGATCTCCGGGTGAGATACTCCCCCTGCACTCACAGCTCATCTCCAAGTGAGATACCCCCTCCCCCTGCGCTCACTGCTTTTCTCCGAGTGAGATACCCCCTCCCCCTGCACTCACAGATCATCTCCGGGTGAGATACCCCCTCTCCCTGCGCTCACTGCTGATCTCCGGGTGAGACACAGCCTCCCCCGGCACTCACAGATCATCTCCGAGTGAGATACCCCCCTCCCCCTGCGCTCACTGCTTTTCTCCGAGTAAGATACCCCCTCACCCTGCACTCACAGATCATCTCCGGGTGAGATACCCCCTCTCCCTGCGCTCACTGCTGATCTCCGGGTGAGACACAGCCTCCCCCTGCATTCACAGATCATCTCCGGGTGAGATACCCCCTCTTCCTGCGCTCACTGCTGATCTCCGGGTGAGACACAGCCTCCCCCTGCACTCACAGCTCATCTCCGAGTGAGATACCCCCTCCCCCTGCGCTCAATGCTGATCTCCGGGTGAGACACAGCCTCCCCCTGCACTCACAGCTCATCTCCGAGTAAGATACCCCCTCCCCCTGCGCTCACTGCTGATCTCCGGGTGAGATACCCCCTCCCCCTGCGCTGACTGCTGATCTCTGGGTGAGATACCCCCTCTCCCTGCACTCACAGCTCATCTCCGAGTGAGATACCCCCCTCTCCCTGCGCTCACTGCTGATCTCCGGGTGAGATACCCCCTCCCCTTGCACTCACAGCTCATCTCCGAGTGAGATACCCCCCTTTCCCTGCGCTCACTGCTGATCTCCGGGTGAGACACAGCTTCCCCCTGCACTCACAGCTCATCTCCGAGTGAGATACCCCCTCCCCCTGCGCTCACTGCTGATCTTCGGGTGAGATACTCCCCCTGCACTCACAGCTCATCTCCAAGTGAGATACCCCCTCCCCCTGCGCTCACTGCTTTTCTCCGAGTGAGATACCCCCTTCCCCTGCACTCACAGATCATCTCCGGGTGAGATACCCCCTCTCCCTGCGCTCACTGCTGATCTCCGGGTGAGACACAGCCTCCCCCGGCACTCACAGATCATCTCCGAGTGAGATACCCCCCTCCCCCTGCGCTCACTGCTTTTCTCCGAGTGAGATACCCCCTCCCCCTGCACTCACAGATCATCTCCGGGTGAGATACCCCCTCTCCCTGCGCTCACTGCTGATCTCCGGGTGAGACACAGCCTCCCCCTGCATTCACAGATCATCTCCGGGTGAGATACCCCCTCTTCCTGCGCTCACTGCTGATCTCCGGGTGAGACACAGCCTCCCCCTGCACTCACAGCTCATCTCCGAGTGAGATACCCCCTCCCCCTGCGCTCACTGCTGATCTCCGGGTGAGACACAGCCTCCCCCTGCACTCACAGCTCATCTCCAAGTGAGATATCCCCCTCTCCCTGCTCTCACTGCTGATCTCCGGGTGAGACACAGCCTCGCCTCCCCCTGCACTCACAGCTCATCTCCGAGTGAGATACCCCCTCCCCCTGCACTCACTGCTGATCTCTAGGTGAGATACTCCCCCTGCACTCACAGCTCATCTCCGAGTGAGATACCCCCACCCCCTGCACTCACAGCTGATCTCCGGGTGAGATACTCCCCCTGCACTCACAGCTCATCTCCGGGTGAGATACCCCCTCCCCTTGCACTCACAGCTCATCTCCGAGTGAGATACCCCCTCCCCCTGCGCTCACTGCTGATCTCCGGGTGAGATACTCCCCCTGCACTCACAGCTCATCTCCAAGTGAGATACCCCCTCCCCCTGCGCTCACTGCTTTTCTCCGAGTGAGATACCCCCTCCCCCTGCACTCACAGATCATCTCCGGGTGAGATACCCCCTCTCCCTGCGCTCACTGCTGATCTCCGGGTGAGACACAGCCTCCCCCTGCATTCACAGATCATCTCCGGGTGAGATACCCCCTCTTCCTGCGCTCACTGCTGATCTCCGGGTGAGACACAGCCTCCCCCTGCACTCACAGCTCATCTCCGAGTGAGATACCCCCCTCTCCCTGCGCTCACTGCTGATCTCCGGGTGAGACACAGCCTCCCCCTGCACTCACAGATCATCTCCGGGTGAGATACCCCCCTCTCCCTGCGCTCACTGCTGATCTCCGGGTGAGACACAGCCTCCCACTGCACTCACAGATCATCTCCGGGTGAGATACCCCCCTCTCCCTGCGCTCACTGCTGATCTCCGGGTGAGACACAGCCTCCCCCTGCACTCACAGCTCATCTCCAAGTGAGATATCCCCCTCTCACTGCTGATCTCCGGGTGAGACACAGCCTCCCCCTGCACTCACAGCTCATCTCCAAGTGAGATACCCCCACCCCCTGCACTCACAGCTGATCTCTAGGTGAGATTCTCCCCCTGCACTCACAGCTCATCTCCGGGTGAGATACCCCCTCCCCTTGCACTCACAGCTCATCTCCGAGTGAGATACCCATCTCTCCCTGAGCTCACTGCTGATCTCCGTGTGAGACACAGCCTCCCCCTGCACTCACAGCTCATCTCCGAGTGAGATACCCCCTCCCCCTGCGCTCACTGCTGATCTCCGGGTGAGATACTCCCCCTGCACTCACAGCTCATCTCCGAGTGAGATACCCCCCCCCCTGCGCTCACTGCTGATCTCCGAGTGAGACACAGCCTCCCCCTGCACTCACAGATCATCTCCGGGTGAGATACCCCCCTCTCCCTGCGCTCACTGCTGATCTTTGGGTGAGACACAGCCTCCCCCTGCACTCACAGCTCATCTCCGAGTGAGATACCCCCTCCCCCTGCGCTCAATGCTGATCTCTAGGTGAGATACTCCCCCTGCACTCACAGCTCATCTCCGGGTGAGATACTCCCCTGCCCTCACAGCTCATCTCCGAGTGAGATACTCCCCTGCCCTCACAGCTCATCTCCGAGTGAGATACCCCCACCCCCTGCACTCACAGCTGATCTCTAGGTGAGATTCTCCCCCTGCACTCACAGCTCAACTCCGGGTGAGATACCCCCTCCCCCTGCGCTCACTGCTGATCTCTAGGTGAGACACAGCTTCCCCCTGCACTCACTGCTCATCTCCGAGTGAGATACCCCCACCCCCTGCACTCACAGCTGATCTCTAGGTGAGATTCTCCCCCTGCACTCACAGCTCAACTCCGGGTGAGATACCCCCTCCCCCTGCGCTCACTGCTGATCTCTAGGTGAGACACCCCCTCCCCCTGCACTCACAGCTCATCTCCGAGTGAGATACCCCCTCCCCCTGCGCTCACTGCTGATCTCTAGGTGAGATACTCCCCCTGCACTCACAGCTCATCTCCGAGTGAGATACCCTCTCCCCCTGCACTCACAGCTGATCTCTGGGTGAGATACCCCCTCCCCCTGCACTCACAGATCATCTCTGAGTGAGATACCCCCTCCCCCTGCGCTCACTGCTGATCTCTAGGTGAGATACTCCCCCTGCACTCACTGCTGATCTCTAGGTGAGATACCCCCTCCCCCTGCGCTCACTGCTGATCTCTAGGTGAGATACTCCCCCTGCACTCACTGCTGATCTCTAGGTGAGATACCCCCTCCCCCTGCGCTCACTGCTGATCTCTAGGTGAGATACCCCCTCCCCCTGTGCTCACAGCTCAGCTCTGGGTGAGATCATCTGCTTCGCAGACTAAGTATGGGAAGTGTTTCCCTGCTATCGGGCTCTCAAGTCTGTGAAGCAGATGATCTCACCCGGAGATGAGCTGTGAGCGCAGGGGGAGAGGGTGTCTAACCTGGAGATGAGCTATGAGCTGTGAGCACAATGGGAGGGAGTATCTCACCTGGAGATCATCTGTGAACACAGGGGGGAGGTATCTCACCCGGAGATCAGCTATGAGCACAGGGGGAGGGAGTGTCTCACCCCGAGATCAGCTATGAGCACAGGGGGAGGAGGTGTCCCACCTGGAGATCAGCTATGAGCACAGGGGGAGGGGGTGAATGACAGACACTCTGTGTTTACAGCAGGGAGCCTTGTGACAAAGAATACATTGTGCATAACAATAGAGAACAAATGGAAGTCAGCTCACCCTCCAGGATTTCAGTGTGTTGAAGCCAGGAACAACGTGTGGTCACACTTGGAATCAATGCAAAAAAGAAGTGAAAAATTCCATTAAGTCAAATTCCATTCAGCTAATATGTTACTTTAGACCCAAATTTTAGCCTGCACAATTTATTATGTAATTTCTCCTAAACGCAGCATTGCCCCATACATAGCAGACACTAATATTTTCTAGCTATATACAGTACATGGCATTAACCCCTTAAGCCCCGGAGCATTTTTCGTTTTTGCATTTTCGTTTTTGCTCCCCTTGTTCCCAGAGCCATAGCGTTTTTATTTTTTGGTCAATATGGCCATGTGAGGGCTTATTTTTTGCGGGACGAGTTGTACTTTTCAACGCCATTACTAGTTTTATCATATCCTGTACGGGAAAACGGGAAAAAAATTCCAAGTGCGGTAAAATTGCAAAAAACGTGCAATACCACAGTTGTTTTTTATTTATTTTTTTTACCATGTTCACTGAATGCTAAAACTGACTTGCCCTTCTTATTCTACAGGTCATTACGAGTTCATAGACACCAAACATGTATAGGTTCTTTTATATTTAAGTGGTGGAAAAAAATTCCAAAATTTGGTAAAAAAATAAAATAAAAAAATAGCGCCATTTTCTAAGACCCGTAGCGTCTCCATTTTTCGTGATCTGGGGCTGGTTGATGGCTTATTTTTTGCGTGCCAGGCTGACGTTTTTATTGATAACATTTGGGGTAGATCCGATGTTTTGATCGCCCGTTATTGCATTTTATTGCAATTTTGCGGCGACCAAAAAACGTAATTCTGGCGTTTAGAATTTTTTTCTCGCTACGCCGTTTACCGATCGGAATAATTCTTTTTTTATATTGATAGATTGGGCGATTCTGAACGCGGCGATACCAAATATGTGTATGTGGGTTTTTTTTATATATATTTTATTTTGAATGGGGCGAAAGGGGGGTGATTTAAACTTTTATATTTTTTTATTTTTTTTAATATTTTTAAAAACTTTTTTTTTTCACTTTTTGCATGCTTCTATAGTCTCCATAGGAGACTAGAAGCAGCAACTGTCCGATCGCCTCTGCTACATACAAGGGACGAGCAGGTCCCCTGCATGCAGCAGAAATGGTCCTGTGCTATGAGCGCCGACCACTAGGTGGCGCTCATAGCGACAAGATCATGACAACCACAGGCGTCTGCTGCAGACCCTGGGTTGTCATGCACGCCCATCGGCGACCCGCGATCACGTGACGGGGTTACCGGTGGGCGGGGCTTATGACGCGCTACCCGGAAGCGCGCGTTAAATGCTGCTGTCGGAGATTGACAGCAGCATTTAACTGGTTAACAGCCGCGGGTGGATCGCGATTCCACCCGCGGCTGTTGCGGGCACATGTCAGCTGTAAGAATCAGCTGACATGTGCTCCGTTCAGTGAAGGCTCAGCGCAGCAGCCCTCACTGAACGGGGGGTACGCAAATATGCGTACTAATACGTCCCCGGTAAGTAAGGGGTTAAGGGTAAACAAAGCGGTTGTGCCACCATAAAGAATACAGTTAACCAACCAGAAAAGGTGGAAATAAATAGTTTTGTAATTTACAGTGATTCAAAATTATGCTTCATTCAAAAGTTACCAAGCTTTTACTTTTATGAATGCTGCTCTCTGGCGCCACCTGGTGTTATTCCCCTACATCCTGGTAGTGGGTGATCAGCTGGTCGGGTTTGGGCAGTTCCTGTCATAACAGCTTCCAACCGGCAGTCTGCACAATGTATTGCAAGAAAAGAAATGAAAAATTCCATCTCCAAAAAAGTTGTATTAAAAAATTCCAAGTTGTTATTACATCATTTTAACATCTGATGAGGTCACAAGGTACATGGGGATTCACATAGCAATTCGTTTCCAAAGCCAACCAGCTTTCTTTGTCAAGCTACTATGACATGATTCTGTGATCTTTTAAATATTTCCGAAACCAATTACAAGTAATACACCAATTACATGACCAATGAGATCACACCCATTACATGACCAATGAGACAAATACATAGAAAGTTACATATCAAATACACTGCTCATAAAATAAAGGGAACACTTAAACAACAGAATATAACTCCAAGTAAATGAAACTTCTGTGAAATCAAACTGTCCACTTAGGAAGCAACACTGATTAACAATCAATTTCACATGCTGTTGTGCAAATGGAATAGACAATAGATGGAAATGATTGGCAATTTTCAAGACACCCTCAATAAAGGAGTGGTTCTGCAGGTGGGGAGCACAGACCATATCTCAGTACCAATGCTTTCTGGCTGATGTTTTGGTCACTTTTGAATGTTGGTTGTACTTTCATACTTGTGGTAGCATGAGACGGACTCGACAACCCACAGAAGTTGCTCAGGTAGTGCAGCTCATTCTGGATGGCACATCAATGCAAGCTGTGGCAAGAAGGTTTGCTGTGTCTGTCACCGTACTGTCCAGAGGCTGGAGGCACTACCAGGAGACAGGCCAGTACAAAAGTAGACGTGGAGAGGGCTGTAGGAGGGCAACAACCCAGCAGCAGGACCTCTACCTCCGTCTTTGTGCAAGGAGGAACAGGAGGAGCACTGCCAGAGCCGTGCAAAATGACCTCCAGCAGGTCACAAATGTGCATGTGTCTGCACAATCAGTTGGAAACCGACTCCATGAGGGTGGTATGAGGGTCTGACGTCCACAGATGGGGGTTGTGCTCACAGCCCAACACCGTGCAGGACGCTTGGCATTTGCCACATAACACCAGGATTGGCAAAGTCGCCACTGGCACCCTGGGCCTACTTCTGAGGCATCTGTCTGTACAATGAAAGTTTCCTTGAAGTTGGGGCTGATGAGGACCGGCTGTCCACACAGGGCCAACTTCATGGACTGAAAGGCTTCTTCTGCCTGAAGGTTCCACTGAACCATTAGTGATTTTTTTCCTTTCAAGAGATCGGTCAGGGCCGCCGTTCTCCCAGGAAAATTAGGTATAAACCGGGGGTAATACCCAAGGATGTTAAGGAACGCCCTCACCTGCTGTGTATTTGACGGTTTAGGCCAATTTTTTATGGCCTCAACTTTATTGATTTGGGGCTTGATAACTCCTCGGCCAATCGCATACCCCAAATATCGGGCTTCCTCTAGCCCTATCGCACATTTTTTCGGGTTTGCCGTTAACTCAGCGACTCTGAGAGAATCCAGCACTGCTTGTACCTGGGATAGATGCGTATGCCAGTCGGTGCTAAAGATGATAATATCATCTAGATATGCGGAGGCGTACTCCTGATGAGACTTGAGCACTATTTCCATCAACCTCTGGAATGTAGCCAGGGCCCCATGTAACCCAAAAGGTAAGACCGCATAGTGATATAGACCCTCCGGAGTTATGAAGGCGGTCTTTTCCTCCGCTGATTTCGTGAGAGGTACCTGCCAGTAACCCTTGGTGAGATCGAGCGTGGTAAAGTACTGGGCCTACCCCAGTCTCTCAATCAGCTCATCCACCCTGGGCATTGGATAAAGGTCAAACTTCGACACTTAATTTAGTTTTCGGAAATCGTTACGGAAGCGTAACGATCCGTCTGGTTTCGTAATCAGTACAATGGGGCTAGCCCACTCTGTCATTTCTCGATGACGCCTAACTGGAGCATCTGTTTTACCTCAGCCGTGATGGCTTGCCTCCGGACTTTGGGTACCCGGTGCGATCTCTTTCGCACCCTTACCCCAGGTTCGGTGACAATGTCATGTTGGAAAACTGTAGTCCTACCCGGTAGCTCTGAGAACACGTTGGTATTCTGCTGCACCAGTGAGCGAGCCGCCCGTCGCTGCTGTTTAGTGAGAGCATCACTTATCCTGACCTCTCCCCCGGACGCATCCCTGGCTGAAGGTAGAGAACTCTCTGGTGATATGCCCGGAGTGATGTCTGTAACTAACCACTCTCGATCTTTCTAAGGTTTTCGCAGGTTTACATAATAAAGCTGCTCCCGTTTCCTCCTTCCAGGCTGATACACCTGGTAATTTACCTCCCCCACCTTTTCTCGAACCTCATATGGCCCTTGCCACTTGGCCATGAGCTTACTCTCGGCTGTGGGTACAAGTACTAACACCTGATCGCCCTTGTTAAAAGACCTGACTCTGGCTCTTTTATTATATGTGCGCCTCTGGGCTGCCTGGGCATCTAACAAATGTTCTTTCACGATGTCCATGACCGCCGCGATCCGGTCCTGCATGCTAGCCACGTGTACAGTTATACTCCTATGTTGAGTCGGCTCTTGTTCCCACGTCTCTTTGGCTACGTCCAACAGACCTCTAGGGTGTCTGCCGTACAATAACTCAAAGGGAGAGAACCCTGTGGAAGCCTGGGGTACCTCACGGATGGCGAACATCAAATAGGGTAGCAACATGTCCCAATCCCTTCCGTCCTTAGAAACCACCTTTTTTAACATGAACTTGGCTACTTTGAAGAACCTAGAATATAAGACATATTTTCAGTTGTTTCCCACTTTTTTGTTAAGTATATAATTCCACATGTGTTAATTCATAGTTTTGATGCCTTCAGTGTGAATGTACAATTTTCATAGTCATGAAAATACAGAAAAATCTTTAAATGGGAAGGTGTGTCCAAACTTTTGGTCTGTACTGTATATATAATGTATATATATATTATTTTTTCACCCTTACTAATAAGTGTTTCATTACTATACAGAGGAAGATTCTGAGGGAGATGATGCTTCACCTATAGGTATGTACTGCACAATACCATTCCATGTTTCTTAACCCTGTCTCGTGTAAATCAGCCTTAAACTTCCTGACAGCCCCATTTTTCAAGTCTGATACGTCACTTTCTGTGGTAATAACTTTAAAATGCTTCTGTCAGTGATTCTGAGATTGTGATTTTGTTGTTGTAAAACATTTTACCTGTTACTACCGGTAAATTCAGATCTGTTGTTTTGTCTTTATTCATGAAAATATTCCAAATTTTCTGAAGATTTTGAAAAATGTGCAATCTTTAAACTTGTATACCCTTAATGACATGTATATAGTGTAAGATGGCTGACGGACAGGTCCTTGAGGGGAAATATGTATCATCGAGGTTGGTAGCTTCGGTGATGTAAACCCGAGAAAGCATGCTCCAGCACTTATACTGCTGACAGGGTTAATAGGGCGTATCAGGCCGGTTTTAAGAGCAGTCATAAAAAATGGGTGGGAATGGCTGCCCACATATCCCCACCTCTGGAGCGTGGTTTGGTAAATAAAATAGAGACCAAATGTCTCATTCAGTGTCTGTGTCTGGAGACCTGTGGATCTCCAAGGCGTTAGTCTGTACTAAGGATTGGACACTGACCTGAGCAGGCGAACCTGCAACATTGTGTGGACATTTTACTTTGTGCTTCCACTTTGTGCCGGAAAAGGATGTTTTTGTTTATGCTGTCTGAATAAACCAGTTTGGATTTCAATGAAAATGCTTCCTGTGTCTACCTCAACCGCAGACGAGTGAGTATTAAACCCTACAATTGGTGCTAGAAGCACAGTCACAAATCCCAAGGGGCAGTGTGACTGCTACAGGAAACCGTTTAAGTCTTGGGTGAGGGCCGTCAGCCAGTAGGGGACGTCTGGCATCATGGAGGAGCTGATAAAGCAACTTGTGCAGGCTAATCTCCGGCAGCATCAACAGCAGTAGTGGCAGCAACAGCAGTACAAGCAGCAGATAAACCTCCTAGCCGAGTTAACCCATGGCAGTTCAATCGCCCCACCCCCAAGTCTAAGTGATGACTCACTTGCCAGGAAGACGTTAAGAAGAGCCATACAAAAGATGATCCCGGGTGATGAGGACGAGGCGTTCCTGACAATTTTTGAGAGGGTGGCGGAGCGAGAGATATTGCCTCCAGAGCAGTGGGCGGAGGTTCTGGCATCATATTTAACAGGGCAACAGCAGAAGGCCTATTATGACTTGGCCTTGCAAGATGCAAAAGAGTACACCAAGTTGAAGACTGAGATTTTGACGTGCTTAGGAGTGACTCTGACTGACATGATGCGGGTGTACCACTGGGCCTATTGCAGTGACAAATCTTCCCGGTCCCAAATGTTTTACCTCCTACACTTGGTCCAAAAGTGGTTGCAACCGGAATCTTCCTCTCCAGCACAGTTAGTGGCGAGGATTGTGATGGACAGGTTCATACACTCCCTTCCAAGGCTGGTGCAATCCTGGGTTGCCCAGGGAGATCCCCATAATGCCAATGACCTTGTGAGGTTGGTAGAAAGGTACCAGGCGGTCAAGAGTGCTTTGGGGAAGTAAGGGGTGGGAGCATCTCCATACTGTGGTTCCCAACAGGGGGGATGGACACCCAAAAGAGGGGAACTAGAACCACATCTGGGGGGGCGTCCTAGAGTTCAGGAGGGGTCTGAGTTGCTACCAAAGGCCCCATCCAATAACTTAATTTGTTGGCAATGTCACACCCCGGGTCTAATAGTGACCTGTTGCCCTATGACCAACGAGCCAGTAGACTGCAGCACAGGACGGCGCTACTTTGCATATCCTGCCTGCAGTGCTGTCCCTCCACGACGTGTGGGACCGCAGGCATGCCCCGTGTCAGTGAATGGAGCGCAAATGACTGGTCTGTTCGATTCTGGGAGTTTGGTAACCCTAGTAGGGCCATAATTCCTCATCGTCTGATTCTGCAGAAAAAGGTGGACATCTGCTGTATCCATTGAGACGCTAAGGACTACCCTGTGGTCCTAGTGGTCATAGGCACAAACTGTAGCACTGAGTCCCATGAGGTGGGCGTAGTCAAGGACCTGTTGCACCCTGTTATAATAGGGCAGGACTTTGCCTTGTTTTGGGACTTGTGGGAAAAAGGGAGGAAGCCGGGTTGCCCAGACCACAACCAGGTCGCTTCTAAAGAAACCTCGTCGCAGGCCGCAACCGACAGTTTTCCCTTTCATGTGCTTGTTGGGGGTGAGGATGAGGCAGCATCCCTGAGCTGGAGGTGGGGAAACTTTGGAAACGCCCAGCTCAGGGACTGAACTCTAAAAGGTGTGTTTAATAATGTCACTGTTCTGAATGGTGTTGCTCAAGAGTCTATGGCTGATACCTGATATCCGTACTTTGCTGGAATTGAGGAGTTAATATGACAGGTCACGAAGCTCAGAAGAGAGGTAATCGATCAGTTACTAGTGCCAGGGTCGTACAGACGCAGGGTGTTAGATATGGCCAATGCACATGTCTTAGGTGGTCATCTGGAGGTAGAAAAAACCCAGGAAAGAATCTTCCAGAGGGTCTACTGTCCCAGTTGTCACCGAGAGATTGTGAATTACTGTAGGTCCTGTCACACCTATCAGCTGACCTCCCCTGTGGCTCACTTCCGTAGCCCTTTAGTGCCACTACCTGTCATTGAGGTCCCAATCGATCGCATCACCATGGATCTAGTGGGACCCCTGGTCAAGTCCGCCAGAGCACATCAGTATATCTTGGTGGTACTGGACAACGCTACATGTTACCCGGAGGCTGTACCACCACGAAACTCCTCTGCCAAGTGCATAGTCCAGGAGCTAGTGTTACAACTCTCCTGTTAGGTTTTTTTTAGTTTGCTGGTCACATGACCATTTTTGCCTATTTAATCCGGCTCCACCCTCCTGGCTTTGCTGGACTTCATTTGTATTTACTACTGTTGAGCTAGCTTGTTGCTCTGTTGCCGTTCTTTGTTAGTTTTGCTAGGTCTTCTGACCCCTTTGCCTTTTTGTTGTGTGTTTGTCTTTGACTGCTACTATTTCTGCTAGGAGGTGTCCAACTTTTCCCAGTCCCTAGATCTTGTAGGGATCCCTCCCTCACATCTATAGGTCTGCGTTCAGACTAGCCGAGGACTTTAGCGGGTCTGATCGCAGGATCAGGTTCCCCGTTACGTCGTAGGGATCTAGTTTAGTTCTATTGTAGGGACAGATCTCCTCTCTTTCCTTAGTCTCTGTAGCAGATCATAACAGTAAGTCCAGCCATAAAAGAAAAAAAAAAATAATAATTTTCTCTAAGGAAAGACCTCCAGTTTTCCATCATGGTCTCGGTGCAAGATTTTTCTCAACGCTTGCAGGGACTCTCTCTGGAGGTGACCAAGCTCCAACAACACGTGAGTAGCTGTTCTGGAGCGCATTTTGTGGAACCAAAGGTACGTCTGCCTGATCTATTTTTTGGCGAACAACAAGATTTTTTTTCTTTTAAAAATGCTTGTCTTATATATTTTCATTTGAGACCCGGATCCTCTGGTGATGAATCACAGCGCATAGGGATCATAATGTCACTTTTGCGCAAAGATCCTCAGGGATGGGCCTTCTCTCTCCATTCTAGTGATCCGTGCTTTAGATCAGTGGATAGTTTTTTTTCTGCTTTGGGTTTGTTGTACGATGATCCTGATCGTGTCTCATCTGCTGAGTCTGAATTAAGACGTTTGAGGCAGGGATCAGGTAATGTGGAAAAATATTGTTCTCACTTCCGTCGGTGGTCTGCCCAGGTGGGGTGGAACGATTCTGCTTTGAAAAGCTTGTTTCTTGCAGGGCTATGTGAAAGGGTAAAGGATTTACTGATTGCTTATCCCACACCTGGAAACTTGCAGGAGGCAATGCAATTAGCTATACGGGTGGACAGGAGACTGCGTGAAAGGGTTAATGAGAGCAAATCCTCTGCTATGTCAGCTCCGAGTCCTGAGAGGGTCTGTGCTGACAATGGAGAGCCGATGGAGATTGGGGCGATGACACCCCGCTCTCAGGAAAAAGACCGCAGGCTTTCTGAAGGCTTGTGTTTCTATTGCGGAAATTCTGGTCATTTTATTAAGAGCTGTGTACTTCGTAAGAAGAAAGAAAAAAAAAAGGTCAGTCATGCTCGTATTGCCTGTTTAAATTCTAAGGGAGTATTCCTATCTGCCACTACTGCTGCTCAGGATGAATTAATTGAATTTCGGGTATTTGTGGATTGTGGATCTACTCTAAATGTGATTGATGGGGGATTCTTGGAAAAACTTAGATTAGAACCTAAAACTTTGTCATCCCCTATTGCTGTGGTTTCTGTCGATGGCTCTCCCTTGAAGAGTGTTACTCACAAGGTCTGTGAATTTCCCCTCACTATTAATGGTATTCATCAAGAGAATTTGGATTTGGTGGTATTGGATAATTTGCCTTCTCCAGTAATATTGGGGTTACCCTGGTTAAAATTGCACAATCCTGTACTGGATTGGTCTACCAATGAAATTAAGTCCTGGAGCCCTAAGTGTTATGACAAGTGTTGTAACGGGCGCATTGCTGCTGTGGATAGAGGGGAATTGCCTGTACCTATTCAGGATTTTTGGAGAGTTTTTTCTGAGGAGGAGTCGCAGGTTTTGCCTCCCCCTAGAGACTATGATTGTACCATTGAATTTGTCCCTGGCGCGACTCTTCCTAAGAGTCGTTTATTTAATCTTACTATTCCTGAGAGAAAGGCTTTGGAAGAATACATACAGACAAGCTTGGCTGCCGGTCACATTAGGCCTTCCAAGTCTCCTGTGGCTGTTGGATTTTTTTTTGTAAAAAAAAAAGATGGCGGTTTACGTCCTTGTCTGGACTTTTGTGAGATTAATAAAATTACTGTACGCAATCCTTACCCACTGCCATTGATTCCTGATTTATTTAACCAGTTAGTGGGGGCCAAGTGGTTCTCTAAAATTGATCTCCGGGGGGCATACAATTTGTTGCGCATGAAGGAGGGTGATGAATGGAAGACTGCTTTTAACACTCCTGTGGGTCATTTTGAGAATCTGGTTATGCCTTTTGGTCTCACCAATGCTCCAGCATTTTTTCAGAATCTTATCAATGATATCCTTAGACCTTTAATCGGCAAAAATGTGGTTGTGTATTTGGATGACATTTTGATTTATTCGCCGGATCTGGAGTCTCATTGGCAGAGCGTATGTGAGGTATTACAGTTATTAATGGACAATTCGCTTTTTGCTAAGCTGGAGAAATGTGAGTTCGCTGTACAGAGAATTAGTTTTTTGGGCTACATTATCTCCAGTGAAGGTTTTGAGATGGACCCGGTTAAAGTTCAAGCTGTGCAGGAATGGCCTAGGCCTATTGGTTTCAAATCGATACAGAGGTTTTTGGGTTTCGCCAATTATTACAGAAAATTCATAAAAAATTTTTCTATTATTGTCAAACCGCTGACCGATCTCACCAGGAAAGGTGCTAATGCGGTTCAGTGGACTTCTGAGGCCATTGAAGCTTTTGTGTTTCTAAAGGAGAGGTTCACCTCTGCTCCCATCCTTATGCAGCCTGATGTGACTAAGCCGTTTTTGGTTGAGGTTGATGCTTCTTCGGTGGGGGTCGGTGCGGTGTTGTCTCAGGAAAACAAGGATGGAGTACATCCCTGTGCCTTTTTTTCAAAAAAATTTTCCGAGACTGAACTTAATTACGATATTGGTAATCGGGAATTGCTGGCGATTAAACTCGCATTTGAACACTGGCGTCATCTCTTGGAAGGTGCTGAATTTCCCATTCAGGTTTTCACTGATCATAAAAATCTGATCTATCTTGATGCTGCCAAGCGCTTGAATGCCCGTCAGGCTAGGTGGGCACTTTTTTTCTCGCGGTTTAATTTTTCCGTTACTTACATCCCGGGTACCAAGAATGTTAAAGCGGATGCTTTGTCTCGCAGCTTTTCTCCCATGGTCGGTGTTGAGGAGGAAGAGGAGACCATTTTACAAGAAGGTGTTGTGATTGCTGCTTTGGACTCCGTTTTGGAGGATGAGATTCTTAAAGCACAGGAGAATGCCCCATCTAACACTCCCCATGGGAGGTTGTTTGTGCCTAGGACCTTTAGGAGAGATTTGTTTGTTGAGTGTCATGAGTCTCGGTTGGCAGGTCATCCAGGAATTTCTGAGACCAAGAGACTTGTGGGTCGCAGTTTTTGGTGGCCTGGATGGCAGAAGGAAGTCATTAAGTGGGTGCGCCAATGTACTGTGTGTGCAAGATCCAAGTCTTCGCATGCTCCTGCTGCGGGGTTGCTTTGCCCTCTGGAGGTTCCTAGTGCACCTTGGACACATCTGGCTATGGACTTTATTACTGACCTTCCTCCCTCTGAAGGTTTCACGGTCATCTGGGTGGTCGTGGACCGTTTTA
The DNA here is from genome assembly GCF_046119375.1 of Phyllobates terribilis. Classification (NCBI taxonomy): domain Eukaryota; kingdom Metazoa; phylum Chordata; class Amphibia; order Anura; family Dendrobatidae; genus Phyllobates; species Phyllobates terribilis. The sequence goes on from NW_027364404.1 coordinate 136,260, forward strand.
GCAAGATGTGTCACTTGGTTCCCTTCATCAAACTGCCTTGCGCTAAGACACTCGCTAAGGCCTTTGTCAAGGAAATTGTCAGACTACATGGTGTTCCTACTGACATTGTTTCTGATAGGGGACCTCAGTTCGTGGCTCGTTTTTGGCGTGCCTTTTGTGACAGGTTGGGAGTTCATTTGTCGTTTTCATCCGGATATCATCCTGAGTCTAATGGCCAGACAGAAAGGAAGAACCAGGATGTTGAGCAGTTCTTGCGTTGTTTTGTGGCAGACAATCAAGAGGGGTGGTCTGAGTTTCTGCCACTTGCTGAATTTGCTCTTAACAACCATACATCCTCTTCTGCTGGGTGTTCGCCTTTTTTTTGTTGTTCTGGGAGACATCCGTCTTTTTGGTCATTCTCCAAATTGGTTTCGGCTGTGCCTGAGGAGGAGAGTTTTTCCTGTGATTTGGAGAGAGTTTGGACGGATGTGCGTGGTAATCTTCAGGAGGCTAACAAAAAATCTAAGAGGTACTTTGATAGGAAACGGCAAGAGGTTTTGTTTGCTGTTGGTGACATGGTTTGGTTGTCCTCTAAGAATCTGCGATTGAGGATTCCTTCTAAAAAATTGGGTCCCAAGTTCGTAGGGCCCTTTAATGTACTTCAGATAGTTAGCCAATCTGCTGTTAGGCTGGAGGTTCCTACGTCCTGGAGGATTAATCCGGTGTTTCATGTTTCTCTGTTGAAAAAAGCTGATGTGTCGGATGGTGATGCCTCTGTCACTGTTCCTCCTGTGGTGGAGGACGGGGAATATGAAATTTCCCGCATCCTAAATTCTAGACGGTATAGAGGGAGTTTGCAGTATCTCGTCGCTTGGAAGAGTTTCGGACCTGAGGATAACTCATGGGTGAGGGCGGATGATGTTTCTGCTTCCAGACTTGTCCGAGCGTTTCACAGGAGGTTTCCTGGTAAGCCTGGGCCTAGGGGATCCGGAGGATCCTCTTAGAAGAGGGGGTACTGTTACAACTCTCCTGTTAGTTTTTTTTAGTTTGCTGGTCACATGACCATTTTTGCCTATTTAATCCGGCTCCGCCCTCCTGGCTTTGCTGGACTTCATTTGTATTTACTACTGTTGAGCTAGCTTGTTGCTCTGTTGCCGTTCTCTGTTAGTTTTGCTAGGTCTTCTGACCCCTATGCCTTTTTGTTGTGTGTTTGTCTTTGACTGCTACTATTTCTGCTAGGAGGTGTCCAACTTTTCCCAGTCCCTAGATCTTGTAGGGATCCCTCCCTCACATCTATAGGCCTGCGTTCAGACTAGCCGAGGACTTTAGCGGGTCTGATCGCAGGATCAGGTTCCCCGTTACATCGTAGGGATCTAGTTTAGTTCTATTGTAGGGACAGATCTCCTCTCTTTCCTTAGTCTCTGTAGCAGATCATAACAGCTAGTCCACGTCTTTTCTAGAATGGGGTTGCGTAAGGAGATCCTAACGGACCAAGGGACCCCATTTATGTCAAGGGGGATGAGGGAGTTGTGAAAAATCCTGCAAATCACACAACTCAGGACCTCAGTCTACCACCCCCAGACAGACGGCTTAGTGGAGAGGTTTAATAAAACCTTGAAGGCCATGTTGAAGAAGGTCGTTGAGAAAGACGGTCGGGACTGGGACTGTCTACTGCCGTACCTTCTGTTTTCTATTAGAGAAGTCCCACAGGCCTCTACTGGCTTCTCCCCATTTGAGCTGTTATATAGCTGACAGCCCCTTGGACTCCTGGATGTAGCAAAGGAGGGTCTACACCCTACAGGATTGTAATGGAACATGTGGCCCAGATGCAAGAGAGGATTGCTGAGGTGATGCCTATTGTGAAAGAACACCTCCTCAAAGCACAAGAGGCACAGTCAAGGGTGTACTAAAGATCGGTGAGGGTGAGACACTTCCACCTTGGCAATTGGGTACTAGTGCCTACGGTGGAGAGCAAATTCCTGACCAAGTGGCAGGGCCCCTATGAAGTTCTTGAAAAGCTTGGCAATGTCAACTATAGAGTCCACTAACCAGGGAAAAGGAAGCCCTACCAGGTGTACCACGTCAACCTGATCAAGCCAAATGCCATAGGGAGTTTGTGGAAGCTCCTGTTTGGTGGCGAAGACCAAAGCCCACGTGGAGGAAGTCAAGCTGGCAAAGTTGCTGTCACATGCCCAGAAGCCACAGTGCTGAGAGTTGCTACAGCGGAACTGAGACCTGTTCTCAAAACTACCAGGGTGTACTCGGATCATAGAGCATGAGTTTCTTCCGGGTCATCATGTCCAAGTAAATATGAAGCCGTATCGGATTCCTGAAGCCCACCGAGAGGTAATTGCAAAAGAGGTGAAGCGGATGCTGAGCATGGGAGTCATTGAGGAGTCCAGGAGTGGCTGGTCCAGTCCCAAAGTCTTAGTGCCAAAACCAGATAGAGAATGGCAGTTTTGCAATGACTATAGGAAACTCAACAAAGTCTTGAAGTTTGACACCTACCCAATGCCCAGTGTAGATGAACTGTTTGAAAGATTGGGGCCAGCCAGGTATATTATCACCCTTGACCTCACTAAAGGAATTGGCAAATACCCATGTCCCAAGATGCCAAGGAGAAGACGGTCTTCTCAACGCCAGATGGTTGATTCTACTTCACAAGGATGTCGTTTGGGTTGCAAGAAGCCCTGGCTACCTTCCAGAGGACCATGGACTTGATTCCAGCTCCCCACAAGAAGTATGCAGCAGTCTACTTGGATGACATCGTGATCTATAGCCAGGATTGGGGAAGCCATCTGAGCAAAGTCCAGGCGATACTTGATTCTTTAAAGAAGGCAGGGTTTTCTATAAACCTGAAGAAATGTGCCATGGGCATTGAAGAAACCAAATACTTGGGTTATGTCGTAGGGAGAGGTGAAATAAAGCCCCAAATAAAGTCGACGTGATCAAGAGTTGGCCACAACCCCTCTCAGGGAAACAGGTCAAAGCGTTCCTAGGCATCGTGGGCTATTACCGCCGGTTCATCCCTAACTTCGTCATGATAGCGGCCCCTTTGACAGACCTCCTTACAGGGACAAAGTCGGTTATGGCTAAGTAATCTCCAGAAGTTGAGACTGCCTTCGCGGAACTGAAGGTAGCTCTGTGTAAACAGACAGTTATGGTGGCACCGGATTTCTCAAATAAGTTTGTGGTCCAGACAGACATGTCAGATGTCGGGCTGGGTGCTGTCCTATCACAAGAAGTGAACGGGGAAGAGCATCCCATAATGTATTTAAGTCAGAATGTGACATCCTGTGGGAAGAATTACTCCATTGTGGAAAAGGCCATCAAGTGGGTGTTGGACACTTCAAGATACTACCTCTTAGGCAGGAAGTTCAGGCTAGTGTCAGACCATGCCCCACTAAGGTGGATGAGGGACAAGAAGGGGAACGATGCCGGAGTGACCAGATGGTCCCTAGCCCTTCAGGATTTTAGCTTCCATGCAGAGCATAGGCCCGGGAAACTGCATGGCAATGCTGATGCACTGTCGAGGGTCCACTGCTTGATAGCGTGTCGGGGTGGCGACGCTGCACCGTATGCCCCCTCTACTCCAGACTCATACACAGGTATATAGACTATTCTATACCCGCCTATATTGGTTTATTATTATGGAATAGTTTATACGTTAGGAGCTATTTCCATCATTGCCCTCTCTTGCGTCCTGTGGTTCTTTTGCACAATATTTATTTACACCCTGATAGAGGTAGTACATATGTTTTCCCCATATCTAATACATATAGTCTGTATTGATATACACCTGGTTTCTTATTGTTTTATTTATATGTGTATTATATATATATATATATATGTATATACACATATACATAATGGGTATGGAAAGTATTCAGACCCCTTGTGATCCTCATTGAGATGGTTCTACTCCTTCATTGGAGTCCAGCTGTGTTTAATTAAACTGATAGGACTTGATTTGGAAAGGCACACACCTGTCTGTATAAGACCTCACAGCTCACAATGCATGTCAGACCAAATGAAAACCATGAGCTCAAAGAAACTGCCCAAGGAGCTCAGAGACAGAATTGTGGCAAGGCACAGATCTGGCCAAGGTTACAAAATAATTTCTGCATTACTCAAGGTTCTTAAGAGCACAGTGGCCTCCATAATCCTTAAATGGAAGAAGTTTGGGACCACCAGAAGTCTTCCTAGACCTGGCCATTCAGTCAAACAGTGCAATCGTGGGAGAATATCCATGGTGAGAGAGGTAAAGAAGAACCCCAAAATCACTGTGACTAAGCTGCAGAGATGCAGTAGGGAGATGGGAGAAAGTTCCACAAGGTCAACTATCACTGCAGCCCTCCACCAGTCAGGCCTTTATGGCAGAGTGGCCCGACGGAATCCTCTCCTCAGTGCAAGACAAATGAAAGTCCGCATAGAGTTTGCTCAAAAACACATGAAGGACTCCCAAACTATGAGAAATAAGATTCTCTGGTCTGATGAGATGAAGATAGATCTTTTTGATGATAATTCTAAGCGGTATGTGTGGAGAAAACCAGGCACTGCTCATCACCTACCCAATACAATCCCAACAGTGAAACATGGTGGTGGCAGCATCATGCTATGGGGGTGTTTTTCAGCTGCAGGGACATGACGACTGGTTGCAATTGAAGGAAACATGAATGCGGCCAAGTACAGAGATTTCCTGAGTGAAAACCTCTTCCAGAGTGCTCTGGACCTCAGACTTGGCCGAAGGTTCACCTTCGAACAAGACAATGACCCTAAGCACACAGCTATAATGACAAAGGAGTGGCCTCACAACAACTCTGTGACCATTCTTGACTGGTCCAGCCAGAGCCCTGACCTAAACCTAATTGAGCATCTCTGGAGAGACCTGAAAATGGCTGTCCACCAACGTTCACCATCCAACCTGTCGGAACTGGACAGGAACTGCAACGAAGAATGGCAGAGGATCCCCAAATCCAGGTGTGAAAAACTTGTTGCTTCATACCCAAGAAGACTCATGGCTGTACTAATTCAAAAGTGTGCTTCTACTCAATACCGAGCAAGGGGGCTGAATATTTATGACCATGTGATATTTCAGTTTTTCTTTTTTAATAAATTTGCAAAAATTTCTAGATTTCTGTTTTTTTTCCAGTCAAGATAGGATGCAAAGTGTACTTTAATGAGAATAAAATGAACTTTTTAGAATTTATCAAATGGCTGCAATGAAACAAAGAGTGAAAAATTTAAAGGGGTCTGAATACTTTCTGTACCCACTGTATGTATATATATGTATTCTGGTGGTAATGGTATATATTCCATTGATTTGTACTGTACATTTGCATGTGGGAAACACATGTTGTTCAGCGCTTTCTCCTGGTTGCTTTGTTCCCACCCCTATTCGTATTTTAGCTTGATCCATTAAAATTTGTTATATTTTAGCATAGTCTGGTCTTCTTTTTGGTTCTATATGAGTGGTTTTCTGTGTTTTAGTTACCGATTGGTCTATACAGTCCTTTTTAAACATGCACCCTGACTAGGTAGTGTATGTATGTATGTATGTGTATATATATATATATATATATATATATATATATATGTTTATATATATAATATATATACATACAGTACAGACCAAAAGTTTGGACACACCTTCTCATTTAAAGATTTTTCTGTATTTTCATGACTATGAAAATTGTACATTCACACTGAAGGCATCAAAACTATGAATTAACACATGTGGAATTATATACTTAACAAAAAAGTCTGAAACAACTGAAAATATGTCTTATATTCTAGGTTCTTCAAAGTAGCCACCTTTTGCTTTGATGACTGCTTTGCACACTCTTGGCATTCTCTTGATGAGCTTCAAGTGGTAGTCACCGGAAATGGTCTTCCAACAATCTTGAAGAAGTTCCCAGAGATGCTTAGCACTTGTTGGCCCTTTTGCCTTCACTCTGCGGTCCAGCTCACCCCAAACCATCTCGATTGGGTTCAGGTCTGGTGACTGTGGAGGCCAGGTCATCTCGCGTAGCACCCCATCACTCTCCTTCTTGGTCAAATAGCCCTTACACAGCCTGGAGGTGTGTTTGGGGTCATTGTCCTATTGAAAAATAAATGATGGTCCAACTAAACACAAATCGGATGGAATAGCATGCCGCTGCAAGATGCTGTGGTAGCCATGCTGGTTCAGTATGCCTTCAATTTTGAATAAATCCCCAACAGTGTCACCAGCAAAGCACCCCCACACCATCACACCTCCTCCTCCATGCTTCATCGTGGGAACCAAGCATGTAGAGTCCATCCGTTCACCTTTTCTGAGTCGCACAAAGACACGGTGGTTGGAACCAAAGATCTCAAATTTGGACTCATCAGACCAAAGCACAGATTTCCACTAGTCTAATGTCCATTCCTTCTGTTCTTTAGCCCAAACAAGTCTCTTCTGCTTGTTGCCTGTCCTTAGCAGTGGTTTCCTAGCAGCTATTTTACCATGAAGGCCTGCTGCCCAAAGTCTCCTCTTAACAGTTGTTGTAGAGATGTGTCTGCTGCTAGAACTTTGTGTGGCATTGAACTGGTCTCTGCTGTTAACCTGCGATTTCTGAGGCTGGTGACTCGGATAAACTTATCCTCAGAAGCAGAGGTGACTCTTGGTCTTCCTTTCCTGGGGCGGTCCTCATGTGAGACAGTTTCTTTATAGCGCTTGATGGTTTTTGCAACTGCACTTGGGGACACTTTCAAAGTTTTCCCAGTTTTTCAGACTGACTGACCTTCATTTCTTAAAGTAATGATGGCCACTCATTTTTCTTTACTTAGCTGCTTTTTTCTTGCCATAATACAAATTCTAACAGTCTGTTCAGTAGGACTATATCAGCTGTGTATCCACCAGACTTCTGCACAACACAACTGATGGTCCCAACCCCATTTATAAGGCAAGAAATGCCACTTATTAAACCTGACAGGGCACACCTGTGAAGTGAAAACCATTTCCGGTGACTACCACTTGAAGCTCATCAAGAGAATGCCAAGAGTGTGCAAAGCAGTCATCAAAGCAAAAGATGGCTACTTTGAAGAACCTAGAATATAAGACATATTTTCAGTTGTTTCCCACTTTTTTGTTAAGTATATAATTCCACATGTGTTAATTCATAGTTTTGATGCCTTCAGTGTGAATGTACAATTTTCATAGTCATGAAAATACAGAAAAATCTTTAAATGAGAAGGTGTGTCCAAACTTTTGGTCTGTACTGTACATGCATGCATACATACATACATACATACATACATACACACACACAGTGCTATACTTAATACATTTCCTTCTCAGAACTGATTATTCCTTTTCTAATCTTCATGTGTATCGTGATTTTCGAATTTTGAGTTTTTTTGCTTATTGATAGCCAAGCCCGCCAGCTTTGGGCAGAGGAGGGTATGTAAGATGGCCACCGGACAGGTCCTCGAGGTTGTTAGCTTCGGTGATGTAAACCCAGAAAAGCATGCTCCAGCACATATAGTACTGAAAGGGTTAATAGGTCGTATGAGGGCCGCTTTTACGAGCAGTCATAAGAGATTGGTGGGAATGGCTGCTCACATATCCCCACCCCGGGGGCGTGGTTTGGTAAATAAAATGGAGACCAATTGTCTCATTCTGTGTCTGGAGATATGTGGATCTCCAGGATGCTGGTCTGTGCTAAACACCTAAGGATTGGAAACTGACCTGAGCGGTCGAACCCGCAACATTGTATGGACATTTTACTTTGTATTTCCACTTTGTGCCGGAAAAGGGTGTTTTTGTTTTGCTACCTGAGCAGTTTATGCTGTCTGAATAAACTAGCCTGGATTTCAATGAAAATGCTTCCTGTGCCTACCTCAGCCGCAGCCGAGTGAGTACCAAACCGTACAATAGCTATACAATATTAGTGTCTGCTATACAAGGAGTAATGCTGCATTCAGGAGAAATTGCGTAATAAATTGTGCAGTCTAAAAATTAGGGCTGAAGTAACATTTTAGCTGAATGGAATTTGACTAAATGGAATTATTAATTTTTTTTTCTTATATTTTCATTAATGCAAAGCACCTCAAGGAATAGCAAACTTCTTGTATGCTTTGAAACCTCCATTCTTTAAATTGGGGTGTTTTTTAGGGGGTTACAATAAAAGGCTCTTCAAAGTCACTTCAAAAGTGAATAGGTCCATAAAAATGCAGTTTATTTTAAATTTCCTTGGAAATATGAAAAATTGCTGCTAAAATTGTAACCCCTTCATGACCTTTGACATACCTATACGTCCTGATCGGGAAGGGATTCCCAACCACTGACATACAGTAACATCATGACGATTGTGCGGGGCCCAGGGGCTGTGCCCTCACCATCATCGTCGGGAGATTGGCTTAAGTGATAGCAGAGCCTCAGCTGTCACTGTCAGGAGCATTGCCCTCACCATTCCCAGTTTTTTAACCCCTTAAATGTCGATATCAATAGAAATAACAGCATTTAGAAGGCTTGAGGAGGGAGAGGGCTCCCTCTCCTACGTGATCTGCATCGGGTGCCATCATACACTGGGAGATCCACTGAGGTGCCATAACAGCCTGAGGACCGCATTTTACAAAGTACACCTCTCAGTGAACTCATCTACGGGTGCAATGATCATATTAACACCATGGGTGTGTCACAGAATTTTATACCATTGGGCAGTGAAGAAAAAATAATTACATTTTTATCTCAAATATTTTGTTTTAGCCCCAGATTTTACGTTTTAAATGGGGTTAATGGATAAAACTGGCCCCTAAAATGTGGCCCACAATTTCTGCTGAATGTGGCAATACCTCATATGTGGCTGTACAGTACTGCTTAGCCACACGGCGACACTCGGGAAGGACGGAGCGCTATTTGACTGCTGGAGTATAGGTTTTCCTAGAATAGTTTGCGGACTCCATATACAGAGACCCTAAATGCTAAAAGAGCAGAATACCCCCCCTCAAGTGACCCCATTTTGTAAGTTATACCCCTGCCAAACATGTGGATGGTAAATCTGATGTAGGCACACACTGGAGCTCTGGAGGGCGGGGGTGGGAGGGTAGCATTAAAATTTCGGAGCACAGAATTTGCTATATTTCTTTTGGGGGCGAGGAGTTATTTCACTTTTCCAGTGCCCTTGTGCTACCAGTAACGTGGAAGCACCCTATATTTACATTGACAGATGAAACCAGGGGAGGAGTCCTGAGGAGATAATTTGCATACTCCCACTGCATTTTGGGATAAGTGAAGAGTCTCCGCGAGCTCAAAGAACACTGGATTTTGGCCGTTGGAGCTGAAAGGAGGACATCGATAAACCGAATTTTGGAGCGTTTTTCACTGTTTTCATAACACATTAACAATAAGAACATGGAAGAGTCCAGGAGCCATTTGGTGAGCTGCATATCCTGATACATGTTCACATACTTGCCAGGGAAAAGCCAAACTTCACATGCCAGAAATGCAAGCTTGTGTCCCTGTTGGAGGAAAAGTTGTGAAATCTAGAAGAGAGGTTAACTACCTTGAAAATCATTAAGGAAGGTGAAGAGTTCTTAGAGGAGAATTATCTCTTCATGATACAGGAAGAGAAGAAATTCGAACTGCACCTGATGAAACAGAGGAATGGAAGCATGTGACCCAGAGAAGCAGGAGTATCGAGAGGCAGTCAGCACCCATACTGCTCAGGAACCAGTACCAGGCTCTCACACAGGAGAACCATGAAGAAATACAGCAAGATAAGACTTTGCCCACAATGAATAACCTTGTAAGCCCTCAGAATCCTCCTGGATAGAGAAAGAAAATGTTGTGAAGGAAAAACGGAGAGTGGTGGTCATGGGGGATTCCCTGTTGAGAGGAACAGAGGCCGCTATCTGCAGACCAGACATAACCTCAAGAGAAATGTGCTGTTTTCCAGGAGCAAAAATTAAAGATGTGTCTGACAGGATATCAAGACTTTTCAGACCTACAGATCACTACCCATTCCTGCTAATACATGTGGGGACAAATGACCCTGCAAGAAAGGACCTGGAAACCATCTGCAGTGACTTTGAAGACTTAGGCAAGAAAGTGAAAGAATTGGGAGCGCAGGTGGTCTTCTCATCCATCCTCCCAGTGGATGGCCATGGAACAATGAGGTGGAATAAGATTCTACAGGTGAACAACTGGCTACGTCGATGGTGCTGTCAACAAGGATTTGGATTTCTGGATCACGGAATGAATTATCTATATGATGGACTACTTGCTAGAGATGGGGTGCCCCTTACGAAGACTGGAATACATGTATTTGGAAGTCGCCTTGCTACACTCATCAGGAGAGCTTTAAACTAGAACAATGTGGGAAGGGAAGCAAAAGGCCAGAAAAAGCCATACAGCTGACAAATACTATTGAGATCTCTGCTATTGGAAGCGGAAAGGAAGAACAAAGACAAAAAAATCTAAGTAATAAAAATATGGGAGGAAGAGAAACCAATCACAAACTAAAATGTTTTTATACAAATGCACAAAGCATGGGCAACAAACAAGGAGAATTGGAACTACTAACGCAGGAAAAGAAATATGATGTCACTGAAACTTGGTGGGACGATACACATGATTGGAATACAAGGCTAAAAGGATACAACTTATTTGTAAGAAGCAGACTTGATAAACAAGGAGGAGGTGTCGCATTGTATGTTAGAAAAGCGTATATCTGCAGAGAGATTGAAGCAGAGACTGGGAGTTCTGTGGAAAGTGTTTGGGTAAGAATACAAGGAGAGAACAACGGAAAGGACACCATTGTAGGCATTTACTACAGGCCACCTGGGCAAGCTGAAGATATGGATGAACACTTTATGTATCAAATGACCAAGTTCTCCAAAAAATATGACGTAGTGGTCATGGGAGATTTCAACTATCCAGACATTTGTTGGGAATCTCTCTCAAGTAAAACTAACAGGTCAAGCAAATTCTTATCCTCTCTTGCTGACAACTTTATCTTCCAAAAGGTAGGGGAGAAAACAAGGGGATCTGCTACTTTGGATCTAATCCTTATAAACAGGGAGGAAATGGTTGAGGAGATAAAAGTGTCTGGGACCCTAGGAGGCAGCGATCATGCTATTATAGAATTTTGGATAACTAGAGGAGGAAGACATGTGAAGACTCAAACTTCAAGGTTAGATTTTAAATAGGCAGATTTTAAGAGACTCAGAAAGAGAATAGGAGGGATCCAATGGCTGGATGTCCTTAAGGACAAAAATGTCCAGGAAGGATGGGAAATTTTTAAAAATGAGATTCTCAAAGCACAATCGTTAACAATCCCGAAAAGTAGGAAGAATGGGAAGCATTTAAGGAAACCAGGATGGATGAACACAGAACTTAAACACATGCTAAAAAGAAAGAAAGAAATGTTTATCAAATGGAAAGAAGGAGTCATATCTAAAGAAGATTATAATGCAGTCTGCAGATCCTGCAGGGCACGTATCAGGTCAGCTAAAGCTGACAATGAATTAAGGCTTGCAAGAGATGTCAAAAGCAATAAAAAAGGATTTTGGGGGTATGTCAAAAGTAAAAGAAAAGTCAAAGATGCTATAGGATTTTTACAGGATGAAAATGGTGAAATGGTAAGAAAGGATGTTGAGAAGGCCGAACTTTTTAATTCCTATTTTGCATCTGTTTTCTCTCAGAAAGAAAATGGAGCATCAACTGATCTTCACTGTCCTATTAAAGGAATTGAAGAATCCAGGTTATCTGTAAACAGAAAGATTGTGAGGGAATATTTAGCTAACATAAATGAGTTCAAGTCTCCAGGTCCAGATGAATTAAACCCCAGAGTACTGAAGGAGATCGTAGAAGAAATTTTAGAACCACTCTCCATAATCTTTGAAAATTCTTGGAGAACAGGAGAAGTCCCAGAAGACTGGAGAAGAGCAAATGTTGTTCCTATCTTCAAAAAGGGGAAGAAAGTGGACCCAGGGAACTATAGGCCGGTGAGTCTGACTGCTATACCAGGAAAGATTTTTGAACAAATTATTAAACAACATGTATGTAAGTACCTGGATAAGAATGAAGTGATTAACCAGAGTCAGCATGGGTTTGTAACTAACAAATCATGTCAGACTAACTTAATTTCCTTCTATGACAGAATCACTGACTGGGTGGATCAGGGAAATTGTTAAGGGGACGGTTGCAAACAACTTTTATTAAATAATGGAAAGCAACCTTACACGGGGTCCACGATGCAGCCTGGTGGACTGCGGCCAAACACCTTCCGGGTGAGAAGGTAAAACAACCAACTTAAATAACAATCCCTTCCGTGTTACTGCACACCGGAACAGGATTAGGGATTCGCACTATCTCCGTTAACAGCACGAGAGATGTGCGATAAATAATATATCTGTAGCCCTGTTAACTGCACAGGGACTACACAGCAGACGCTAGGATGCGTGTGTGACTCACGTCGGCGAATACGTGCTCCCAGCCGGCGTGCTACCGCACTGAGCAGTATCTCTCCACGTGGCTTACAGGCGGTGCCGGGAATAGGGTGTCTGCAGACTGCTCGGGGTGTATGGCGACCCCTTTGTCGGAGCCAGACTGTCAGATGAAGCTACCTGCCTATTTCATCTAAGCCTGCCTATTTCATCTAAGCCTGCCTATTTCCACTAAACCTGCCTGCCAGAAACTAAAGCACACGTGGAGCCCAAAAGACCAAGCGTCCACACAACACCATCACAGGTCAATGATCAGAGCGCGCCGCCATGTTTGTGAGGGGGCTATTTAAAGATTAAGCCCTGCCCACCGTCACACTATTGGTGACGTCACCCGCAACCAATCAGGCGGCGCCAGGTCACCGGATCAGCTGACTCCCAAACCACCAATCACGGTCCACCATGTCACGGGCATGTTCAGTGCAGAGAATCCTGGACTTAAGCTTTAGCAGCCCTGTTTCCCTCCGCAACCTATCCTTCATGTTGCTAGGAACAAAGACCAAAGAGACAACCTGTACATCTCGTGCACCAGCTAGGCGTTGGGACTGATGATGATGCTGAGCAGCATCAGCCCTGGCTGGACTGGAATGGGAGACTACAGAATCCACTGATGGTTCTGAACCCATTTCAAATCCAGCAAACACCTGACGCCTAACAGAAATGCCATAGATATAGTATATCTTGACTTCAGCAAAGTATTTGACAAAGTATCTCACACCATCCTTATTGAAAAAATGACCAAGTATTGAAAGGACAAGGCAACTGTTAGGTGGATTCATAACTGGCTTAGTGATCGGACTCAACGGGTGGTTGTAAATGGCTTCACATCCAGCTGGATGAATGTCTGAAGTGGGGTACCACAGGGCTCTGTCCTGGGACCTGTATTGTTCAACATCTTTATCAATGATGGGGCTGTATGGCGGCTTGTTTCTTGTGGGACAAGATGACGTTTTCAGCGGTACTAATTTTATTTATATTTGTTTTTTTTATCGTGTTTCATTCCCCTTTTTTTCCCAGTGGCATGGTGATAAAGCATCGTTAGCCTCGTTTTTTTAAGTTTTTTTTGTGCGGCGTTCACTGAAGGGGTTAACTAGTGTGACACTTTTATAGGTCGGGTTGTTCCAGACTCGGCAATACCAAATATGTGTACTTTTTTTTATTTTATTTATTTATTTATTTTTTACATAAAAATGTGTATTTATTAGTGAATATTTTTTTTAAATTATTATTATTAATTTAATTTTTTTACATATTTTTACACATTTTTTGCCATTTATTCTTTACTTTTTACTTAGTCCCTTTATGGGACTTTCACTTGTTTCTCTTTGATCACAGGTATAATGTATTGCAATGTACTAGATTGCAGTGCATTCATTATACCTTTAGTGAAAGCTCCTGAGCCCATGCTGTGAGCATGGTTTCAGCAGCTTTCCGTAGCTTGGTGACCCGGGGGTCGTCATGACGACCCCTGGTCACCATGGCAATGATTGGGCCCCACGACATCGCAGGGCCACCGATCTGTCAGGGGGTTAACAGCCAGGGGTGGTGCTGACACGGCTACTAGCTGTTTAGTGCCGGAGCTCAGCCACTGGCGGTGCTGAACTCCGGCACTGATCGGGCTGGAGACGCTGATATTTCAGCATCTTCTGCACGATCATGCTGAGATCGGTCAGTCAGATTGACTGACCGATCGCAGCGATCTAGGTGTGCGGACCGACCATATGGCTCCCTGCACCCCATCTTGTGCTGCTCAGCTGTCACAGATAGCTGTCCGCACTTATCTGTCACTGCGTGTTTACACGCTGTGACAGTTTAAAGCCATAACGGACACTGCACGGCAAGGAGCATTAACTTACACCTGCTCATGCCGTGCAGTGTCCGTCATTGGGCGTTATGGGGTTAATACCGCTGTCAAGTGTGATGGTGACATGTAACAGACTTTAACATAATGGCCATCAGTTCTAATGAACATGGGGCCACCGTGCAGTATGAATGCACATTGACGAAGGGTTACCTTGACTGCCGGATGACCACTTTAAAAAAATATATATATGGCTCTCAGAATATGGTGACAAAAGCCAAATTGTTTTTGTAAATGTTTTTATTTTATTTTTAATTAGTAAATCATGAATAGAAATATATAGATTTGGGATCCCGTAACCATACTGACCCATAGAGCAAAGGTAACAGATCACCACCTGATTACCACAAAGTAAGCGGCGCTAGTACAAAACCTTGAAAAAGAAAATGTGGAATTACAGTTTTTTTCCTCACCGTTTCCACTTATTTCATAGAATAAGTTGTGTTCTGCAAAAAAACAAGCCCTCTTGCGGCTATGTCGAAATATTAGAAAGGTTATGGTTCTTGTTACAAGGAGAGGAAAAAGTAAGTTACAATATCCTGGGGAAAAGCTCTGTGTCTGCCTCCTGAAAACCTCCAGCTCAGGGTTTGTTACCCGACCGACGACATGTTTAACAGATTCCTTTGACTAAACCACCCTTCACATGTCCATATAATACCGGTACTGGAAAAATGGTACCGGTGTCATAAGTATTTTGGATCAGTGTGCCGTCCGTGTGCCATCAGTGTTCCATCCGTGTGCAATTCATTTTTTTTCCACCATGACTTAAATATCAATTCCAAAGCTTCTCCTATACTTTGCAGTGTTAAACATGTACAGCACACGGTTGTCACAAGGATGTTTCACACGGAGCCAGAAATGTGTATTGGCCCTTGTAATCCATGCGGACGGGTCTCATGCAAAGATCTCCATAGATTATGATAGGTATGTGTGCATACGTGTCTTCAGTGCATGTGAAAGCGAATGCCACACGTGCTGAAAACATGTACATGTGAAGGAAGCTTTACACACTGTGTGAACAAGTATGAAAAGTCACCTCTTAATCATTGAATTAAGGTTTTCTCTTTTGGTTCATTGCCATGGGTATAAAATCCAGCATCTAAGCATGTAGTCTGCCTGTGCGAACAGTTGTGATAAAATGGCTCGTTCTAAAGAGCTCCCTGAATTCAGCATCTTGCTGTCATATGTTGTCACAAGTCAGTTCATGAAAGTTCAAATAAGACATGGCTGGGTGAGTTTGGTGTGGAAGAACATGACTGACCCTTCAAGAGACCTAACCTCAACTCCATCAGATAGATACCTTTTGGATTAACCAGAGATTACAAGCCAGGTCCCCTTGTCCAACATCAGTGTCTGACCTGATAACTGCTCTTCTGGAAGAATGGACAACAAATTGCACAGAAATATCCCCAATTTTTTTTTTTAGAGTGGAAGCTTTATTAGCTGCAAAGGGAGATCAACTCCATGTTAATGACCCTGGATTTAAAAAGGAATGTCATAAAATTTCCTCCAGGAGTAATGTGTATGTGTCCCAATAATTTTATCCCTACAGTGTGTAATAGGTTCTGCTTCTTCCATGGTGAGAGGTGGAGACTGCTTCTCTGATGATGTGTAAATCTGGAGGTGAATGAGAATCATAATCAGTTTTGTTATATATTTTAGGAAGGACGTCCAGAATAAGAGGCAGAAAGCGTCCAATTATTGAGGACGACAGTGAGGAGGAGGTGCAGCCAACGTAAGCACTAAATACGACTATCATTCGTTACATTGTATTGTAAGGCTATGTTCACATGTCTGGTAGTTATACCTGTTTTTGGATTTGTTAGGGGCGATAAAAAATGAAAAGATACAATGCAAAAATAGTTCATTCAAATAAGGACGGGAATGTCTTAAATTGTTTTCTTTTTTACTGCAATCTGTTTTTTAGCAGGATCATGTGCCGATTTGCCATGAGCGTTACCCGTTGGCCATCGCTCATAGCAGATGATCATTTTAACCATGTGTAGCACAAGTGATCGGATGAAAGCACCTTCAATTCTTCTAAGGAAACTATTAAGGCCAGAAAAAAGTAAAAAAAAAATGTTTGTTTTTTTTTAAAAATATAAACGTTCAAATCACCCCCCTTTTGCCCCATTCAAAAAAAATGAATAATAAAACTAAAATATACATATATTGCTGCATTCTGAATCGCCTGATCTATCAAGATATAAAAAGAATTAATCCAAATGGTAAACTGTGTAACGAGAAAAAAAAACAAAACACCAGAATTAAGTTATTTTGGTCGCTGCAACATCGCAATAAAACGTAATGACAAGCAATTAAAACATTATATCTACCTAAAAATATTATCAATAAAACCTTCAGCTCAGCGTGCGAAAAATAAGCCCTCACCCAGCCCCAGATCCTGAAAAAGGGAGACGCTACGGGTCTCGGAATATGGCGCCATTATAATTTTTTTTACAAACTTTAGAATTTATTTCACCACTTTAAAAAAAATAACCTATTCATGTTTGGTATCTGCAAACTCATAATGACCTGGAGAATCATAATTGCAGGTCAGTTTTAGCATTTAGTGAACATGGTAAAAAAAAACAACAACCAAGAGACAAGTATAGAATTATACTTTTTTTGCAATTTTGACGCACTTTTGAATTTTTTCCTTTTTCTCCAGTACACGACATTGTAAAACCAATGATGTCGTTCAAAATTACAATTCGTCCCAGAAAAAATAAACCATCACAGGGACATATTAAAAAATAAAAAAGTTATGCCTCTGGGAAAAAGGGGAGCGAAAAACGGAAAATCCCAAGGTCGTGAAAGGGTTAAAGGACAGAAATCCTCAACTATAGTGATTGAACAGTACCACCACATACCACCATAGCATTACTGAATCTCTCTATACCATGTGTGGTTAATACCGTAACTAATACTGCCATATAGTTACTAAATTATACTTTTATAACATGATTTTAGAACCACCATACTGTAACTGAAAAACAGCATCATATTGTGACTTTATCACTTGGGGTCTGAGCTGTTTTGATGCCCAGCGATCAAAGAGTTATTTAATTCTAAATGCCCTCAGACTCATGAGATAGAAGTTGGCTAAACCCGGTGATTTTGGCTTGAATCGGTTAGCTTCCTAACGTCTGTGGGGACAGGCCTGATTCTAGCTTTTTTTTTTGGTGCCCAAGGCGAAAATTCAAGTGGCACCCCTCCCAGCAGTTCATGGTATACCTGCAGTGAATAAACACAATCCCATCATTGTTTTTTAGGTTTTGCTTTTAAGATATTCATTATGTGGTAAAAGTGACGTGTGAACATGATTCTCCAGGTCTTTGTGATTACAGTAATCCTAAACGTTCAGAGATTCTTATTTTTGTTAAAAAAAAACAACATTTAGCTTGTGATGCTTTTTTAAGGACCTGTTAGAACAATAAAAATATATCTATGAAGCTATGTGAGGGCTGTTTTTTGCACAGTAAGTTGAAATATTTATTGCTATCAATTCAGGGTGCATACATTTGGATGGCTTTTTGCTGTAAGAGGTGTGGTGACAAAAAAAAGTAGTTCTTCTATTTTTTTTTCTCTTTACTGCATATGTTAGTTCTTTTTATATTTTGATAGATCAGACTTTTAAGGATGTGGACATACCAAATTTTCTTTAATTGTTTAATTTGTGTTTAATGAGGGAAGACCGCACCAGATCCATGATCATTAAATGAATACATCACCAGAACATTCCATCAGTACATGAATGGCACCAGCATCCTCATTAGTACTTAGATACAGCACCAAAACAACCATTAATACACTAATTCATTATTAGAACCATAATCGGTAATTGAATATAGCACTGGGACCATCATTATTAATTGAATACATCGCCAGAACCACCAACTGCACATGAATACAGTGAAGAGCAAAAGAGTATCAATCTTTTGAACTTTTGACTTTCAGGCTCCATATCTCACCATCCACTACTTATTTTATTGTGAGACTACCCTCATTTTATAGACAATCATCTTGTCTATCTCATATATAAACTTGAGTTGCAACTATTTGGCATATGATTAATTATGCAGATTCTTGTCATGTCACTGCACTGTTACTGTTTTGCTCCTAAAAATCTAAGTACAATTTTTTATTATTTTATTAGTATTTTGTAAATCCACCTTTGGCTTTCAACACTGCCTGAATCCTTCTGGGCATGCTCTCGATCAGATTCAAACATGTCTTGACCGACATCTAATTCCGGGTCTCTTTTACATGTTCCCAGTTGGTGCATGCTCTTCGACTCGCTTGGATATGTATATAGTTTTTTATTCTATTCTACCCACAAGTGTTAAATTGGATTAAGGTCTGAGGTCTGTGGGGGCCAATCCAGCACTTCGACTTCATTGTCATTGAACCATTTATTTGCCAATCTCAACATATGCTTTGGGTCGTTGTCCTGCTGGAACACTATGTTGTCCTTTTCATACCGATGGTACTCGAGTGTACAAAGTAATTAGTCTTGTAGGATACTCACATATAGCTCAGCATTGAGACCACCATCGATTCTGGTAAAGTATCCAACGCCTTTAGCTGTGAAACAACCCCATATCATCAGACTTCCTTCACCGAACTTGACAGTTCCTTCAATTTCTCCATCCTTTAGCCCCATTTTCCTTTGTTTCTTCCAGACCCATTTTCACCCATCATAGCCTAGTCTATTGACTTTTGTCCCATAGCTGCAAACCACCCGTTTCCTATCTTCTACAGTTCACTTTTCATACCTTTTTGCAAACTTGTGTCGACGCTTCTTATGATGATATTGAAGTCGATGCTTCTTCATCTTTTTTTGAGCCACCATTCAAGACTCGTGTAACATGCGTTACACGGTGCTTGCATAGACATCTGTGATCTCACAATTACGAAACTTACAAGTCACTCCAGCCCGTGATATTGGAAGCAGACTTTGCATCCGTAAGTATGGCAAAAGAGGTGACGGGGAATGCATGATTGGAGCAGTAGGCTGGTACTCAAAAGGAGTTGGATATGCTGGAGACCTTGAAATGGTCTGGGAAGAAGCGCTCCCTGAAGGACGATACATTGCATACCGCATAGACTGCTCTTATCTAGGAGAGGCATCTGAGGTATCAGTGAGGAAGTGGTGGGTGCTGCCTTACATGGTAATTGTAGGGTCTTGTGATGGTGTAGGTGTCTATCTGCCCTTTTTGACACCCACCTGGTTAGGTAAAATGCAATATCCAAGTAGTTGTTGGTGAATTAAGACCCATGAGAACAATGAACATTTCTTCACTCCACATTTGCAAGTACAACTCCCTCTACCTTGATGGTTTTATCATTTAAAATAGTATTTTTCTTTTCACTTTGACTCTTAACACAGACCTTGATTTGTATGTTTCTACAGAAAGAAATTCACAAGAAATGAGGAAACCCCTCCGTCGTCTTTTGTGGCTTTTGAAAGCGACGTTTTGTGAGTAATTTTGACAACATATAATAAGTATAAGTTAAACTTCACTTAAAAGCTATGTTCACACATGTTGTGTTTTTTTAGCATTTTTTGCTGCAGATTTTTATGCAAATTTTCAGCTGTGTTTTGCAGTACCAGCAAAGTCTATGAGAAACCAGAATTCTCTGTTCACACATCATGCTTTTTTGTTGTTGTGTATTTTGTGCCTTGGTTGGGTTTTTGGAAAATAGAGCATGTCACTTTCAGCATTTTTGTCAGTGTTTTTTCACCCATGGGAAATAATGGGTAGTTGTAAAGGGAAGTGTCTCAGGTTGTACATGTATATACGTATCTGCATGCTAGCCATGCTTGCAGATAAGTATACATGTATATATTGGCCCCACATCTCCCCATGTGTTTCAGTCTGTTTGCTGCTGGAGGAGGTTTCAATAGAATGTCCAGCCATGTGCTAAATCAGGTTTTGCGAGTATGGTTGGACATGAACAAAGATCTTAGCCAGTGGGCAGGGAATAATACATCATTTCCTGTGACATGAAGCTGGACACTGGCTGGACTTAAAAACCCAGAATGCACATGTGCTAAGGCCCCTTAGACTCTTGAGGATGGACATAACAACACATGGCTGAGTATCTCTCTTCCCCTGTAACTTCTTTACTTACTAGCCCTACATACCCTGTACTAACCCTCCTAGATATTGATAGATATATATAGGCAAAGTTGGTATAGTTGGGTGGGCCGATATTGCATGAGTGATTAGCAAACGTGGGTGGAAAATATATTAGGTAATTGGAAATTGTGAATCCGTTTTGTGTACTGTGTTAGTGTGATACCTAGTAGTATATTAACTGTAGACTTTTGTGTAATAAATACCTTTTATTAGCACACGGTTTTGTCTCAGTTGGTATATAGTATAAGGCACAGATAACGTTAGTGGAAATTAATTATTAATAGTCAAGTTTGATGTTAATAGTTAATATCAGACCTCAGTAGAGGTGTAGGAGAGTGCCCCCATTAATTACTGATATTTTGGAGGAAAATCACATCCTTATACAATGGTGAAAAAAATGCTGAAAAAATGCACCAAAATTTGCAGCAGCGTTTTTGATGGTGAAATAGAATGGGGTTTTTTTTTTAACAGAACTTTATGTACATGCATAAATAGAGACAGGACAATGAAAAAAATCGCTGAAAAAACTCACAAAAAATGCATCAAAAAACGCAGCAAAACGTTTTTGACGCAGCTGATTTCCTGCCAGAGATTGTGTTTTGATGCAGTTTTCTGAAGCTGAAAAACACAACATGTGTGAACACAGCCAAAGTAAAACTTAAAGGGGTTTACCTGCAAAGTTCATTTTAATCAATAGATCTTGATAATAATAAATTCCACAATTAGATGTGTTTAAATAAAATGTTCCTGTGCTGAGATAATCTTATAAATGGGCCCCTGCTGTGTAGTGTGTAATGGCTTTGTCTGACGGTACAGGGACATGGACAGATAATTCCACAGCTCCTGGGAAGGGGGAGACGCAAAAGAGTCTACAGACATTACAGGACTGGATCACAAAAAATTCTTTCTTTGAGGTAAAACATTTTTTAAAACCAGGCAGGGAAATGTTTTATCTCACATTCATTTTCAAGGAAAACGAACGAGTGCAATCCGATAAAAAATTGGATTCTACTTTGACCAATATTAATCTATGAGTTACCGCTCATCTGTGATTTTTTTCACAGCTGAAATCGGACTTAGAAAAAAAATCGCAAGTCAATGGGTGCGAGAAAAAAAAATCACACGGCTCTCGGACCTTGCGAGTGCCGTTCAATTTTTAAATACCCAGAATCAGTTAATTTATTTGAAAGAAACACACAGACTCCTTTAATAAATCTAAATTTAACTAATAACATAACACCCATTCCATTGAAGCCGATGTCAATTGAAATAAAATAACAAAGCATCATCATCCTCACCTGTCCCTGACGTGAATAAAATCATCCATTTGTTGCACGACAGGTCTAGGTCTGCTACATCAAGATGGCAGGCTGTATTGTCGCAAGATACGACTATACAGTCTGCCATCCTGCAGAGACAATTAGCTGTGCAAGCTTGCGCACCTCAGTGTGCTGGCAGAAAGGTCATCGGAGTCCTTATCCAATGAACTCTGTTCACCTCACTAACATTAACGCATGTGCGGTGAGAACTTTCCCACAGTACTGCAGTAAAAAAAGAACACACTTTGTAACGTGTGTTTTCACAGCGCAAATGCACCCAAAGACACATGCATATCATAAATAAATAAAAAAAAATGATGTGGGTTCCCCCCTTCTTTTTATAACCAGCCTTTGTAAAGAACAGAGGTGTGCTCTTGTATTAACAAGATAGGAAGGTCCATAGATATTGGCCCTTTCCCAGCCTAAAAATAAAAGCCTGCAGTTACCCCAGAATTGGCGCATCAATGAGATGCGCCAACTCAGGCTCTTTGCTGGCTTTTCCTGATTGCGTTGGTGCAGTGGCAATTGGGGTAGTAGTTTTATCAGGTTGATGTCAGCTTTGTAATGTAATGATTGACAAAAGTCTGGGATGGGCTGAAATGTTTTGTATGTGGACCTCCATTAAAAAGAACTTTTAATCAACCACGTGAGTGACGGGATTCATCATTTTAAGCCTTGTAATGTCAGCTGGCATCAAAACCAAGGGTTAGTAATGGAGTGGTGTGTATCAGACATCCCCATTACTAACCCAGTAATAAAAAAAAACAAAAACACACACACACACAGGAAAACATAGTTTATTTTAAAGAACACTCCCCCACACCTCGTTCACCTATTTATTAAAAAGCAAAAAAAAAACCATGAAGATCCAACGTAATCCAGCCAATCAGAAGAAGTCCAAAAATGGGAACCTGAAAGACATAAAAGGAAAGTTAAATAAATAAAAGGAAGAAACTCTCGCTCATTCGCCAATTTATTTTTAAATTACAATCTCTGCACCTGCGACGTGACCCATTGGGGTTCCCACGACATCTAACGATTCTGTACAGCAAGCTATGGAGCGTCGTTTTGAGAACCATGCTTCATAGGTCACTCCCGGTTATGTCTCACAACCGATAACGTCAGTAACTTAGTAATGTCATCGCTCATGAGTAGTGTTGAGTGATACCTTCCGATATCAGGAAATATCGGATCGGATTGGATCGGGCCGATACTCAAAAAGTATCGGATATCGCCGATTCCGATACCGGAAACCAATGCAAGTCAATGGGACACAAATATCGGAATGAAAATAAACCCTTTCTTTCCTTGTAGGTTAATTCTACATGAAGGAAAACAACTAACAATAATGTAGAATGTATTGGGGGAGGTGGTTGCCCAAATCGATGGGAACAGTGCTCACAGTGAAACATGAAAAGCCGGCAATTCAGCAGCGGCATACACCGGTACCCGACAATTTAGAACAGAAAGAATAGAGCTTCACACATAGATTAGATAGATAGAAACATGTCAGTCACATATATAATAAGTACAGTGACAGTGTTGCTTACTGTACTTGTCATTTAGTGTAAAGGATTTATTTAAAAAAATAGTGTTTTCATGCACTGTCTCTTTAAAAAAGCTGGCCGGCAATTCAGCAGCGGTACCCGACAATTTAGAACAGAAAGATAGACCATCACACATAGATTAGATAGATATTATGTATGTGACTGACATGTTTCTAAGTACAGTGATAGTGTTGGTTACTGTACTTGTCATTTAGTGTTAAAATAAAGGATTTATTAAAAAAAAAATTGGCGTGGGGTTCCCCGTAATTTTAGGCTCTAGCGGAGGTTAAGCACATGGCTGGGGCAGATGTTTGAAGTCTGGGAAGGGGGTAATACCCACGGAGCTTCCCAGGCTACTAATATCAGCCCCCAGCTGAATACCTAGCCTTTTCTAGCTATTAAAATGGGGGACCTCCCCAAAAAAATGACGTGGGGTCCCCCCTATGTTAATAACTAGCAAAGGCTAGGCAGACAGCTGGGGGCTGATATTAATAGCCCAGGAAGGGTGCCATGAATATTGGCACCCTCCCAGGCTAGAAACACCAGCCGTCAGCCGCCCCCAGAAATGTCGCATCCATAGGATGCGCCAATTCTGGCACATAGCCTCGCTCTTCC
The DNA here is from genome assembly GCF_046119375.1 of Phyllobates terribilis. Classification (NCBI taxonomy): domain Eukaryota; kingdom Metazoa; phylum Chordata; class Amphibia; order Anura; family Dendrobatidae; genus Phyllobates; species Phyllobates terribilis. The sequence continues at coordinate 160,195 of NW_027364404.1, forward strand.
CACTGCCCTGTAGCGGTGGCAGTGGGGTAATAGGGCTGGGGTTGATGTCAGCTTATAATGCCAGCTGACATCAAGCCCAGGTTAGTAATGGAGAGGCGTCTATAATACACCCCCATTGCTAACCCCATAGTCAAAGTTACAAAAAAACACAAACACCCAGAATAAAGTCCTTTAATTGAAATAAACACACAATTCTTTATTGTTCTAAATTAAACCATACTTACCATCACGCCCATTCCAGCTGAAGCCAACGATCTCCTGCAATAAAAGAAAAATAATAAAGCAACATCATCCTTACTTTTCCATGGTTCCCAGGATAGCTCCAGCTCTGCTACATCGAGATGACGGGCTGGACCGCAGCAGAAAGCTGCCATCTAGCCTGTCATCCCGCAGACACTGAGAAGCGCAGGTATGCTTGCGCTCCTCAGTTTCTGGCTGTGACGGCATCCAGATGAGCCGACAATGAACTCAGCTCACCTCATGCACGTCACTGACAGCGTGGGAGAATTCTCCTGCGCATGCGGCGAGCTTGAGAGAATTCTCACGCTGAAGCGCTTAGCGCAGCAGAATTTTCCCACGCTGTCAGTGACGTGCATGAGGTGAGCTGAGTTCATTGGACATAACCTCGGCTCATCTGGATGCCGTCACAGCCAGACACTGCAGAGCGCAAGCATGCGTACTCTTCTCAGTGTCTGCGGGATGACAGGCTGGATGGCAGCTTTCTGCTGCGGTCCAGCCTGTCATCTCGATGTAGCAGAGCTGAAGCTGTCGTGGGAACCATGGAAAGGTAAGGATGATGTTGCTTTATTATTTTTCTTTTATTGCAGGAGATCATTGACTTCAGCTGGAATGGGCGTGATGGTAAGTATGGCTTAATGTAGAACAATAAAGAATTGTGTGTTTATTTCAATTAAAGGACTTTTTTCTGAGTGTTGTGTTTTTTTTAAATACTTTACTAGAAATTCATGGCGGTCATGTCTAATAATGGCGTGACCCCATGAATTTCGGGCTTAGGGCCAGCTGATAATGCCAAGCTGGCCCTAAACCCTTTATTACCCAGTGAGCCACCGCACCAGGGCCCTGGATGAGTTGGGTACAGCGCCAGAAGATGGCGCTTCTATGAACGTGCCATTTTCCGGGGTGACTGTGAACTACAATTTGCTGCGGGGGGGGGGGGGGGGGCAGAAAGCTTGGGCCTCCCTGCTCTGCGGATACCAGCCCCCAGCTGCCTAGTTGTACCTGGCTGAACACAAATATAGTGCGAAGCCCCACGTCAATTTTTTTTTAAAATTATTTCGTGAATTTCCTGAAATAATTTTTTAAAAATTGACATGGGGCTTCGCACTATATTTGTGTCCAGCCAGGTACAGCAGGCAGGAAGGGGCAGCCCCCAACCACCAGCTGCCTATTTTTACCTGGCCGGACACAACAATATAGGGAAGCCCTTTTTTTCTTAATTGTTTCATGAATTTCATGAAATAATTAAAAAAAAAATACGTGGGGCTTCGCGCTATTTTTGTGTCCAGCCAGGTACAACTAGGCAGCTGGGGGCTGGAATCTGCAGTGCAGGGAGGCCCAAGCTTTCTGCCCCCCCCCCCCCACCCCCGCTGCAAATTGCAGTCCGCAGCCACCCCGGAAAATGGCGCGTTCATAGAAGCGTCATCTTCTGGCGCTGTACCCAACTCATCCAGGGCCCTGGTGCGGTGGCTCACTGGGTAATAAAGGGGTTAGGGCCAGCTTGGTATTATCAGCTGGCCCTAAGCCCGAAATTCATGGGGTCACGCCAATATTAGACATGACCGCCATGAATTTCTAGTAAAGTATTTCAAAAAACACAACACCCAGAATAAAGTCCTTTAATTGAAATAAACACACAATTCTTTATTGTTCTAAATTAAACCATACTTACCATCACGCCCATTCCAGCTGAAGCCAACGGTCTCCTGCAATAAAAGTAAAATAATAAAGCAACATCATCCTTACCTTTCCATGGTTCCCAGGACAGCTTCAGCTCTGCTACATTCACATGACAGGCTGGATCGCAGCCGAAAGCTGCCATCCAGCTTGCCATGACGCAGACACTGAGAAGCGCAGGCATGCTTGCGCTCCTCAGTGTCTGGCTGTAACGGCACAAAGATGAGCCGAGGTCATGTCCAATGAACTCAGCTCACCTCATGCACGTCACTGACAGCGTGGGAAAATTCTCCTGCACTCAGCGCTTCAGCGTGAGAATTCTCCCACGCTGCATGAGGTGAGCTGAGTTCATTGGACATGCACGTCACTGACAGCGTGGGAAATTTCTCACTCTGAAGCGCTGAGTACAGTAGAATTTTCCCACGCTGTCAGTGACGTACATGAGGTGAGCTGAGTTCATTGAACATGAACTCGGCTCATCTGGATGCCGTCACAGCCAGACACTGAGGAGCGCAAGCATGCCTACTCTTCTCAGTGTCTGCTGCATGGCAAGCTGGATGGCAGCTTTCTGCAGCGATCCAGCCTGTCATGTGAATGTAGCAGAGCTGAAGCTGTCGTGGGAACCATGGAAAGGTAAGGATGATGTTGCTTTATTATTTTACTTTTATTGCAGGAGATCGTTGGCTTCAGTCGGAATGGGCGTGATGGTAAGTATGGTTTAATTTAGAACAATAAAGAATTGTGTCTTTATTTCAATTAAAGGACTTTATTCTGGGTGTTTATGTTTTTTTTTTAACTTTGACTATGCTCCATTACTAACCTGGGCTTGATGTCAGCTGGCATTATAAGCTGACATCAACCCCAGCCCTATTACCCCACTGCCACCGCTACAGGGCAGTGGGAAGAGCGAGGCTAAGTGCCAGAATTGGCGCATTCTATTTATGCGCCATTTCTGAGGCGGCTGACGGCTGGTGTTTCTAGCCTGGGAGGGGGCCAATATTCATGGCACCCTTCCTGAGCTATTAATATCAGCCCCCAGCTGTCTGCCTAGCCTTTGCTAGCTATTAAAAAAGGGGGGACCCCACGTCATTTTTTTGGGGGGTCCCCCATTTTAATGAGACATGACCGGGAGTGACCCGTGAAGCGACCTATGAACCCATTCCAATAAAATGAAGGTAAACTATTTCATCAACTGTTGTGTTCAAACTTTTTATTGGTACTGTACATGAGCATCCCTTTATAGTGAACCCCTTCAGTGCTGTTACTTTTTCTTCTCTTTGTAATTTATTACTCAAGAAGCTGTCCTCTTTTCTCATATATCCTGAAGTTCTAAATCTTGAAGGGGTTGTCCGGTCAAAATGGATAAGTCTGCAGTCACACTGTGTGACTGCAGACTCATGAATCCCCCTAGCACAGGCACTTTGCGCTATGGGGATTTGCCGATATGAGACCCGGGACCGGAGGCTATGTATGGTTTCATGTATGTGTATGTGAATGGTTAAAGTGGATCTGTCTCCAGATTTCACAATCCTTCCTCTTCTGCTACTGGTGACATCTCTCACTGCTAAGTGCAAACAGATGCTGGTACGGAAAGTATTCAGACCCCTTTAAATTTGTCACTCTTTTTTTCATTGTAGCCATTTGGTAAATTCTAAAATGTTCATTTTTTTTCTCATTAAAGTACACTCTGCACCCCATCTTGACTGAAAAAAAAACAGAAATGTAGACATTTTTGCAAATTTATTAAAAAATAATATCTGAAATATCATATGGTCATAAGTATTCAGACCCTTTGCTCAGACACTCATATTTAAGTCACATGCTGTCCATTTCCTTGTGATCCTCCTTGAGATGGTTCTACTCCTTCATTGGAGTCCAACTGCGTTTAATTAAACTGATAGGACTTGATTTGAAAAGGCACACACCTGTCTGTATAAGACCTCACAGCTCACAGTGCATTTCAGACCAAATGAGAATCATGAGCTCAAAGGAACTGCCCAAGGAGCTCAGAGACAGAATTGTGGCAAGACACAGATCTGGCTAAGGTTGCAAATGAATTTCTGCATTACCCAAGGTTCCTAAAAGCAAAGTGGCCTCCATAATCTTTAAATGGAAGAAGTTTGGGACCACCAGAAGTCTTCCTAGACCTGGCCGTCCAGCCAAACAGAGCAATCATGGGAGAAGAGCCTTGGTGAGAAAGGTAAAGAAGAACCCCAAGATCACTGTGGCTGAGCTCCAGAGATGCAGTAGGGAGATGGGAGAAAGTTCCACAAAGTCAACTATCACTGTAGCCCTCCACCAGTTGGGCCTTTATGGCAGAATGGCCCGATGGAAGCCTCTCCTCAGTGCAAGAAATATGAAAGCCTGCATAAAGTTTGCTGAAAAACACATCAAGGACTCCAGACTATGAGAAATAAGATTCTCTGGACCGATGAGATGAAGATAGAACTTTTTGGTGATAATTCTAAGCGGTATGTGTGGAGAAAACCAGGCACTGCTCATCACCTGCCCAATACAATCCCAACAGTGAAACATGGTGGTGGCAGCATCATGCTATGGGGGTCTTTTTCAGCTGCAGGGACATGACGACTGGTTGCAATTGAAGGAAACATGAATGTGGCCAAGTACAGAGATATCCTGGATGAATACCTCTACCAGAGTGCTTTGGACCTCAGACTTGGCCGAAGGTTCACCTTCGAACAAGACAATGACCCTAAGCACACAGCTATAATGACAAAGGCGTGGCTTCAGAACAACTCTGTGACCATTCTTGACTGGTCCAGCCAGAGCTCTGGCCTAAACCCAATTGAGCATCTCTGGAGAGACCTGAAAATGGCTGTCTACTAACGTTCACCATCCAACCTGACAGAACTGGAGAAAGGAAGAATGGCAGAGGATCCCCAAATCCAGGTGTGAAAAAATTGTTGCATCATTCCCAAGAAGACTCATGACTGTACTAGCTCAAAAGAGTGCTTCTACTCAATACCGAGCAAAGGGGCTGAATAGTTATGACCATGTGATATTTCAGTTTTTCTTGTTTAATAAATTTGCAAAAATTTCTACATTTCTGTTTTTTTTTCAGTCAAGATGGAATGCAGAGTGCACTTTAATGAGAAAAAAATGAACTTTTTAGAATTTACCAAATGGCTGCAATGAAACAAAGAGTGAAAAATTTAAAGGGGTCTGAATACTTTCCGTACCTACTGTATATTGTCCTCTATTTGGTTCTTCCTGAACCTTGGTATTTGGTGATTCTTCCTATGGTCAGAATGCACCTAGGTCTTTCTAGGGTCTCAACTGATGTAATATTACTTTTTCTTTCCTTAAAGGGAACCTGTGACATGAAAGAAGCTATTTTTCTGCATATATGGGGTTAATCTGCAGATTAATAGAGTTCTGAACCTGCCCAGCACTTAGACCCCTACTGTCATGAGGTAATGATCTTTATTCCTCCTTTTAGCATTCTGGTTTCAGTCACGGGCGGCGCCGGCGCGGGTTCAGTCACCGTTCTCTGTATAGAGTGCGGTGGCTGTAACCTCGTCCCCGCCAGTGATTGACAGCCGGCCCTACTGCTGAGCTGCTGTAAGTCAGTGCAGGGGAGTGTTTGCAGCCACTTCTCACTATACACAGAGCGGTGACTGAATCCAATGGATGCCGGGAGAAATAAAGTTCAGAGCAGGGTTAATCTGGAGATTATCCCCATATCTGCAGTCTGATTGTGTTTTTTTCAGGTGACAGGTTCCCTTTAAGGAAAGAACCATTTTTTATTGTAGTTAATAATTCTTACATGCATGTAGTAATGTCTTTTTTTTTCTTAAATCTGCAGTGCAAGTGGGCCTAGCGGACAACTCTACGAGCATTCAGAAGGTATAATGAAATCTATGACTTTATATTTTATTGATTCCAAACTTTTTATAGGTTTTATAAAATGTACATATAAATAATAGCTTGACACCGGCAATAAAATCTAAAAGGGAATTTGTCGGCAGGTTTTACTTCTCATCTGAGAGGAGCGTAATGTAGACAAATAGAAGCTGAATCCAACAATGTATCACTTAGATTACTGGTTGCAGCAGTTCTGACCCAATCAGAGCTTTTAGATTTAGAATGAAGCAGAGCTGAGAAAGCTGTCCCCACCCACACCAGGCTCTCCATGTACAAAGTCCATAGACGGTGTGCTGCTTATCACAGCAGGGGGCGTTGCTGGACTAGTGTTGTCCGGCAATGTTAATCTCTTCTTGATAAATCCTTGACAATTACTAAGCAACACCGCACGCACTTTGACAAGTGACACATCTCTGAATTCTGTGTTTCAGCCGCTATCTCCTGCTGTCCTCAGATTACATAGCAAAAACCTGCTGACAGATTCCCTTTAACCCCTTTACAACCCAAGGTGGTTTGCACGTTAATGACCAGGCCAATTTTTACAATTCTGACCACTGTCACTTTATGAGGTAATTACTCTGGAACGCTTCAACGGATCCCCCTGATTCTGAGATTGTTTTTTTGTGACATATTGTACTTCATGATTGTGGTAAAATTTCTTCGATATCACTTGCGTTTATTTGCGAAAAAAATGGAAATTTGGCGAAAATTTTGAAAATTTTGCAATAAATAACATTTCCCACATGTCTACTTTACATCAGCACAATTTTGGAACCAACATTTTTTTTTTGTTAGGGAGCTATAAGGGTTAAAAGTTGACCAGCGATTTCTCATTTTTACAACAAAATTTACAAAAACAATTTTTTTAGGGACCACATCACATTTGAAGTCACTTTGAGGGGTCTATATGACATAAAATACCCAAAAGTGACACCATTCTAAAAACTGCACCCCTCAAAGTGCTCAAAACCACATTCAAGAACTTTATTAACCCTTCAGGTGCTTCACACCAATTAATTGAACGTGAAAGGAATAAATGGACATTTAACTTTTTTTCACTAACATTTTATTTTAGACCCCAATTTTTGTATTTTCACAAGGGTACCAGGAGAAATTGCACCCCATAAGTTGTTGTGCAATTTCTCCTAAGTATGCAGATACCCCATGTGTTGGAGAAAACTACTGTTTGGGCGCATGTCAGGGCTCGGAAGGGAAGGAGTGACGCTTTTGAACGCAGACTTTGATGGAATGGTCTGTGGGCGTGATGTCACGTTCTCAGAACCCCTGATGTGCCTAAACAGTGGAAATGCCCAACAAGTGCCCCCTTTTTGGTAGTGGTAGTTGATTTTTGAATTTTATAATGTAGTTGTTAGGAGGGCGGTTGCAGACAACTTTATTAAAATGGAACGCAACCGACCTCGGGGTCCGCGATGCAGCCTGGAGGACTGCTGCCGAACACTTTCCGGGTGGAAAGGTACGCAACCAACTTAAATGTTAAACCCTTCCGTGTTACCGCACACATGAACGGGTATAGCGGTTCGCTCTATCTCCGTTAACTGCACGGGAGAAGAGTGACCGGGATAGCACCTACTTAACTGAAGAACCACTCCGTGTTAATGCACACGGAGCTGGCTTCAGCGGTTCACACAATCTCCAAGACCTGCAGGGAGACGTGCGACTGGAGGGAAAGCAGTAGCCCTATCTTCGATACAGGCGCTACGCTCTAGGGATTGGCGCTAGATGCGTGTGTGACTACGCGACGGGTACACGTGCCTCCAGCCGGCGTGCCACCTGACAGAAGGTTACTACTCCACGTGGCTGACAGGCGATAGCCGTGGACAGGGTGTCTGCAGGCTGCTCGAGGTATTAGGAGACTCCTTTGGCTGAGCCAGGCTGCTAGACGTAGCTACCTGCCTAAGCAAATCTAAGCCTGCCTGAGTGACCTACGCTAATTAGCCAAGCTAACTCTGGCATCGGCAGGTCACGGAGAGAGCAGCTAGAGAGCACGTGGAATACACTCGTCCACACAAACAACACTTGCAAAATGATCTGAGCGCTGCGCCATGTTTGTGGGGGGGCCTTTTAAAGACTAAGCCCTTACCCACGCGCCATTGGTGATGTTACCCGTGGACCAATCAGTCGGTGGCAGGTCACCGGGTCAGGTGAGTGCCAACCCACCAATCATGATCCGCCAGGTCACGGACATGCTCAGTTCGGCAAATCCTGGACTTAGATTCCACAAGCCCTGTCTCCTTCTGCAACCTATGCTTAACATTGCTAGGCACAACTACCTGGGAGATAAACAGTGCTCGCGGACCAGCTAGGCGTTGGGGCTGACGGTGATTCTGAGCAGCATCAGCCCTGGCTGGACTGAAATGGGAGACCATAGAAGGTCCTGGACCCATTTCGAATCCAGCACCAGACCGACACCTAACAGTAGTATTATACATCAGTTGTGTAGGACAACCTGATGAACACTACACAACTGATGTATGACAACCTGACGAACACTACGTCAGTTGTGTAGTGTTTGTCAGGTTCTCATACGTCAGAAATTAATTTAATAGTCCATCGAAGTATGGTACCTTTTGAAGCAGTCTTTCATACACAGGCCAGGTTTGTCAGGGCAGTTGTCACATTGATAAATGGTGTCCTTGCGTATTCCACTTTTATAACACACTCGGCTCCTCTTTTGTGACTTTCCTTTTTTTCCGCTGTGAGGGATCTGCCCTGGGAAATGCTGGCCTGGTACAATTCTCAGTCCTTCAATTCCGGAACTACTAGGGCCTGCTCTGTCACCGCTGCCAAATATCAGGGCCTTGATAACAGTCTCCTGGAAGTGAAGGTACGACGTAGAAGTCTGGCCTGCACATTGTGACAGAAGGAAAGCGTTGTGCATTGCCATCTGTACAATGTGCACGGCCAGCTTCTTATACCATACCTTGGCCTTTCTGAAAGATCAACTCCCCCCATGTACTTGTACCCCACTACACAGTCTGGTTTGGCGACCTGTGTAGTGGAACCTCTTACAGAGCTGAGGGTGCTGCCATCACCATGTATGGTGGTCAACAAAAGGACATCCCTCTTGTCCTTGTACTTGACCATCAGCAGGTGGTCGCTACATTGGGCTCTGCTCTCACCCCTTCTGAGCAGCTGCCCAATTAGCGTCTTTGGGAGGCCTTTCTAATTTTTGCGGACAGTACCGCAGGCTGCAGTACGTCGCGCAGAGAGGGACTTGAAGAGCGGGATACTTGTATAAAAGTTATCCACAAAGAGGTGATAACCTTTATCCAGCAGTGGGTGCACCAAGTCCTACACAATTTTCCCACTCACTCCCAGAACGGGGAGGCATTCAGGGGGTTCAATCTGGGAGTCCTTCCCTTCATAAGCTCTAAACTTGTGAGTGTACCCTGAGGTACTCTGAAAAAGTTTATACAGCTTGATCCCGTACCTGGACCTCTTACTGGGCAGGTACTGCCGGAATCCAAGCCGCCTTTTAAAAGAGATTAAGGACTCATCCACGCAGATGTCCCTTTGGGGCACGTCCACTTCAGCAAACTTGTTGTTGAAGTGTTCGATGACCGGCCGAACTTTGAAAAGACGATCAAAGTTCGGGTCATCGCGTGCAGGACACCTTGCATTATCTTGGTAATGCAAGAACTTGTGGATGGCCTGAAAGCGTCTCCAGATCATGGCCATTCGGAACACTGGAGTGTTATACAAAACGTCAACACTCCAGTATTGCCGAAGTTCGGGCTTGTTCAGGATCCCCATAAGAAGGACCAGGCCCCAAAACTTCATCATTTCTACTGTGTCTACAGGAGACCAGTTAGAAAATGATGAAGAGGGGTTTTGTTCCAAAAATTGATGAGCGTATAAATTAGTTTGGCCCACCATGAGGTTTACAAAATCCTCAGAGAAAAAGACTTTGAAAAAGTCTATTTCTGTGAGGCCGGTGGTGTCAAACTTGATTCCTGATTCCGCCACAAAATCAGTAATCAGTGGTGCATCATTTTCGGGGGGCGAGGTCCATATGGGATCAGTAGTGGGGAGCGCTGGATCATTGTCTCTCCTGCGGCGATGGCGGGGCAGTCCAGCAGAACCGGAGGAAGAAGAGGAAGACGAGTCGGAAAATTAAATAAATGTGGGATCCTCGCCCTCGCTGTCAGTGTCGGTGGCAAGAATAGCGTATGCCTCCTCCGCTGAATAGCGAGTTTGGGATGAGCGGGACATTGTTTTTTATGTATGTGGTGCGTGTGTGTTCATACTTTATTTAGAGTGTGTGTGTGTCAATACTTTGTTTAGAGTGTGTGGAAAAAGGAAATTCTGTATGTGGTGCAAACAGCAACGATGTCACCGATCAATACTCGGCGGCTGCTGGATGTGCGCACGGATGTGTGGGGAGTGGGAAGAGGGAAATTGGGGTGGTTGAGGGGAGATCAGAGATGACTTACCAAAGTCCTCTCTGTTCTTCTTTCAGGATCAGGAGCCTGGACCGGGAGCCCGGCGCTGGTGACCAGGAGCCCGGCGCAGGAGACTGGGAGCCCGGAGCAGGAAACCGGGAGCCCGGAGCAGGAGACCGGCGCTGGTGACCGGGAGCCCAGAGCAGGAGACCGGGAGCCCGGAGCAGGAGACCGGGAGCCCGGAGCAGGAGACCGGTACTGGAGCTGGAGAACAGAACCAAGAGAATTAACAGGGACACTGGGGTGAGGGAGATTGGGGTGGGAAGGGGGGTAAAAAGATGGGGGAGTGGGGAGAGGGGGATTGGGGTGGATGAGGGGAGATCAGAGATGGACTTACCAAGGGGTCAACAGGATCAGCAGCAGGACCGGAACAGGAGACGGAGCCCGGAGCAGGAGACCGGAGCTGGTGACCGGGAGCCTGGAACGAGAGCCCGGCGCTGGTGACCGGGAGCCCGGTGCCGGAGCCTGGCGCTGGTGACCGGGAGCGGAGCTGGAGACTCGGACCGGAGCTGGAGACCGCTGCAGGACGCAGAAAAAAGAATGGTGGTAAGGGGGGGTAAAAAGAGGGGGGAGGGGGGATTGGGGTGGATGAGGGGAGAACAGACTTACCAAAGTCTTCTCTGCAGGATCAGCAGCAGGATCAGCAGCAGGCTCTGGAGCAGGATACCCAGGACGCTGGAGCAGAAGATCCAGGAGCAGCAGCAGCGACTGGAACAGGAGAGAAGATGGTCTTGTGGTGTCACAGAATATTCTGTGGCACTACAAGGCTCAGCACACACACATCAGATGTGACCGCTCTGTAGAAATCCTCACCAAGTGTGAGGGTCTGCAGGGCGGTCACAGGGTGATGATGGGGTGGTGACAGGTGGAGGTAGTCAGATAATCTGATTGGAGCAATCAATGTCATCAATGATTGCTCCAATCAGAGTTCCTGAATACAGGTGACCGGGCGGTCACAGGGAGGTGTCACCTCTCTGTGACCCCCTGTGGTGCATGCTGTGCCCTAGCCATCTGATTGGTGACATTGATTGCACCAATCAGACATGGCTGTAGCAGAGCACGCACAACAGGGGGTCACAGAGAGGTGACACCTCCCTATGACAGCCCGGTCATCTGTATTCAGGAACTCTGATTGGAGCGATCGATGTCATCATCGATCGCTCCAATCACAGCAGTCTGGGGACTTTGATTACATTACAGGGGGTCATGGGGCAGTGACAGGCAGGTCACAAGCCGGTCACCGCCCCATGTCCGTCCTGTTGTCGCGCTACGATCGGTGCGATCGATGTGATCGGCGATCGCACCGATCATAGCAGTCTGGGGCCAGGGCTGGGGTGTCCTAGCAATAGCCTAGGATCGGTGCTCTTTGATCTGCAGCCTAGGATCGGTGCTCCTCTGTTTCCGGCAATCACATTGCCGGAAACAGTGAGTAATGCTGTAAAGAGGTGTAAAGGGGTTAACAGAGCATGGATCGGGGGTCGGCAATTAGTTTTCTCAAGGGCTCACATGAAATACTGTGACTGTAGTGCAGGGCTAAACCAACACACTGAATTTAAGAATATTAGTGGAAATATTAAGCAAAGTTATATTAATTTATACTGCTTACTATTGATGAGAATTAAGTATGTTGATCCACTGCCACTATTAGGCAATGTGCCCACAATGCAGAAACGCTCCGGATTTTTCCTGAGCTTTTCTGCATCTCCCTGGCAGAAAAAACTCATGCAGATTTTACATGCGTATTTTCAGCCCGGGACAAGCGTTTGTTACGCGTTTAGCACATGCGATTTCCCATGCGGGTTGTCAAGCGTTTTCTAAAAGATTTTGGCTTGGAAAAGTGCTTGACAACTTGGTCACACTATATAAATCCATGCAACCGTGTGACCAAGTTAGTTAAAAAAAAGAATAAAAATGGTAAAAACTCTAAAAAAATCCATTATACTCACCTTCCGATGGCCCACGGTCTCCTTCTCCGGTCTCCCTGGTGGCCCGTGGTGGTGTAAAAGGACCTTCCATGATGTAATTTAGTCAGGTGACAGGTCACATGACCGCTGACGTTGACGAGCCACCGGGGAGCCAAGACACACCGGAGAGAAGACCGCAGGCCATCAGAAGGTGAGTATAATGTTTTTTTTAATTTTAATTTTTTTTTTACAGGTACTATGGTACCCGGGTCTGGATGAGAGTCTCCTCTTCTGCATCCGCACATTGAATTGCTTAATTTCCGCATGTGTACATGTAGTCATGCAGATATTATGCGATTCAATGCAAGTCAATGGCGGCAAAAACGCTGCGCTTACGCAAAATAGTTGGTAGTGCTGCGCTTTTTTCTGTAATAATAATCCGCAGCGGATATTTCCGCAGCATGTGCACAGCACATGTGGATTATCATTGGGGAACATTGCAGACCTCCTACCAAGCGTTTTTTAAGCGTAATTGCCGCTGCAGAAACGCTTAAAAAACGCATAGTGGGCACACAGCCCACTAGAGCTTATTTTATTGTGTTCTTACTAGGAGCAGCCAATCAAAACCATATGATTTATGAATTATTATAACGTCTCATGCAGGGGCGGGCACTGAGACCAAAGGGTCCCTGTGCAAGAATTGTGTATGGCCCCCCCTTCTTAAAGGGGACTTTCATTTTAATTATTTTTGTGCTCATCGGCTTGCGCTAGGGAAAAAAAATAATAAAATCAGAGTTACTCATTTTCACCTAGTCTAAAAATAATAAAATCAGAGTTACTCATTTTCACCTAGTCTAAAAATAATAAAATCAGAATTACTCATTCTCACCTAGTCAAAAAATAATAAAATCAGAGTTACTCATATTCACGTAGTCTAAAAATAATAAAATCAGTTACTCATTTTCACCTAGTCTAAAAATAATAAAATCAGACTTACTCATTTTCACCTAGTCTAAAAATAATAAAATCAGAGTTACTCATTTTCACCTAGTCTAAAAATAATAAAATCAGAGTTACTCATTTTCACCTAGTCTAAAAATAATAAAATCAGAGTTACTCATTTTCACCTAGTCTAAAAATAATAAAATCAGAGTTACTCATTCTCACCTAGTCTAAAAATAATAAAATCAGAGTTACTCATTTTCACCTAGTCTAAAAACAATAAAATCAGTTACTCATTTTCACCTAGTCTAAAAATAATAAAATCAGAGTTACTCATTCTCACCTAGTCTAAAAATAATAAAATCAGAGTTACTCATTTTCACCTAGTCTAAAAATAATAAAATCAGAGTTACTCATTCTCACCTAGTCTAAAAATAATAAAATCAGAGTTACTCATTTTCACCTAGTCTAAAAATAATAAAATCAGAGTTACTCATTTTCACCTAGTCTAAAAATAATAAAATCAGAGTTACTCATTCTCACCTAGCCTAAAAATAATAAAATCAGAGTTACTCATTTTCACCTAGTCTAAAAATAATAAAATCAGAGTTACTCATATTCAAGTAGTCTAAAAATAATAAAATCAGAGTTACTCATTTTCACCTAGTCTAAAAATAATAAAATCAGTTACTCATTTTCACCTAGTCTAAAAATAATAAATCAGAGTTACTCATTTTCACCTAGTCTAAAAATAATAAAATCAGAGTTACTCATTTTCACCTAGTCTAAAAATAATAAAATCAGAGTTACTCATTTTCACCTAGTCTAAAAATAATAAAATCAGAGTTACTCATTTTCACCTAGTCTAAAAATAATAAAATCAGAGTTACTCATTTTCACCTAGTCTAAAAATAATAAAATCAGAGTTACTGATTTTCACCTAGTCTAAAAATAATAAAATCAGAGTTACTCATTTTCACCTAGTCTAAAAATAATAAAATCAGAGTTACTCACTTTCACCTAGTCTAAAAATAATAAAATCAGAGTTACTCATTTTCACCTAGTCTAAAAATAATAAAATCAGAGTTACTCATTGTCACCTAGTCTAAAAATAATAAAATCAGAGTTACTCATTTTCACCTAGTCTAAAAATAATAAAATCAGAGTTACTCATATTCACGTAGTCTAAAAATAATAAAATCAGAGTTACTCATTTTCACCTAGTCTAAAAATAATAAAATCAGTTACTCATTTTCACCTAGTCTAAAAATAATAAATCAGAGTTACTCATTTTCACCTAGTCTAAAAATAATAAAATCAGAGTTACTCATTTTCATCTAGTCTAAAAATAATAAAATCAGAGTTACTCATTTTCACCTAGTCTAAAAATAATAAAATCAGAGTTACTCATTTTCACCTAGTCTAAAAATAATAAAATCAGAGTTACTCATTTTCACCTAGTCTAAAAATAATAAAATCAGAATTACTCATTTTCACCTAGTCTAAAAATAATAAAATCAGAGTTACTCATTTTCACCTAGTCTAAAAATAATAAAATCAGAGTTACTCACTTTCACCTGGTCTAAAAATAATAAAATCAGAGTTACTCATTTTCACCTAGTCTAAAAATAATAAAATCAGAGTTACTCATTTTCACCTAGTCTAAAAATAATAAAATCAGTTACTCATTTTCACCTAGTCTAAAAATAATAAATCAGAGTTACTCATTTTCACCTAGTCTAAAAATAATAAAATCAGAGTTACTCATTTTCACCTAGTCTAAAAATAATAAAATCAGAGTTACTCATTTTCACCTAGTCTAAAAATAATAAAATCAGAGTTACTCATTTTCACCTAGTCTAAAAATAATAAAATCAGAGTTACTCATTTTCACCTAGTCTAAAAATAATAAAATCAGAGTTACTCATTTTCACCTAGTCTAAAAATAATAAAATCAGAGTTACTCATTTTCACCTAGTCTAAAAATAATAAAATCAGAGTTACTCATTTTCACCTAGTCTAAAAATAATAAAATCAGAGTTACTCATTTTCACCTAGTCTAAAAATAATAAAATCAGAGTTACTCATTTTCACCTATTCTAAAAATAATAAAATCAGAGTTACTCATTTTCACCTAGTCTAAAAATAATAAAATCAGAGTTACTCATTTTCACCTAGTCTAAAAATAATAAAATCAGAGTTACTCATTTTCACCTAGTCTAAAAATAATAAAATCAGAGTTACTCATTTTCACCTAGTCTAAAAATAATAAAATCAGAGTTACTCATTTTCACCTAGTCTAAAAATAATAAAATCAGAGTTACTCATTTTCACCTAGTCTAAAAATAATAAAATCAGAGTTACTCATTTTCACCTAGTCTAAAAATAATAAAATCAGAGTTACTCATTTTCACCTGGTCTAAAAATAATAAAATCAGAGTTACTCATTTTCACCTAGTCTAAAAATAATAAAATCAGCGTTACTCATTTTCACCTAGTCTAAAAATAATAAAATCAGAGTTACTCATTTTCACCTAGTCTAAAAATAATAAAATCAGAGTTACTCATTTTCACCTAGTCTAAAAATAATAAAATCAGAGTTACTCATTTTCACCTAGTCTAAAAATAATAAAATCAGCGTTACTCACTTTCACCTGGTCTAAAAATAATAAAATCAGAGTTACTCATTTTCACCTAGTCTAAAAATAATAAAATCAGAGTTACTCATTTTCACCTAGTCTAAAAATAATAAAATCAGAGTTACTCATTTTCACCTAGTCTATTGATGTCTTTATGCTCCTGGCCTGTCCGTGTTTACAGGCTGCAGTGGTAATATCTCATGTGACCACTGTAGCCAATCATAGGGTCAGCAGCTTGTTCCATCTACCTTGGCATTACTGCTGAGCTCAGTCATTAAAAGGGTTTTCCTACAAACAAAAGTTAATTTTATAAATTGGCTGTGTCTGACCGTGTGCGGAATATGGTCTGATCATACCACAGCTCCTGGGCAGGGAAGGCTGCAAAAGACAATGCAGACATTCCAGCACGGGATCTCATAGGATTGATTCATTTTGTGAGGTAAAATATTTCACTGCCTGTGTTTAAACAATATTTTACCTCTCAAAATGAATCCTTTGTGATCCCCTGATGTAATGTCTGTATTGTCTTTGGCTTCCTCCTCCGCTCAGGAGCTGTGGTATTTTCCATACACGGTCAGACACAGACCATTTTTAAAATGAACTTTTGTTTCTGGGAAAACCCCTTTAAGCTCCAGCAGTCACGTGTTTTAGTCAGGACATCACGGCTGCAGCCTGAAAACAAAGACCAGGGCAGTAGCGGAAGAGGAATTGCTGACCCTGAGAGTATCCCTGATTTTATTGTTTTTCTCTAGGGCAAGCCTAAGGACAGTAAAAGAATTAAAACAGAAATTCACTTTAAGTAACATTATTTGATGCAATAAAAACATGTTAGGCACAAATCAAAAAATCACTTGTCATACAAGTAACATGAGTGCATCACACACCAGACACATCACACAAGCACAGCGCAGACTTGAGAGATGTCACACAAGCACAGCGCAGACTTGAGAGATGTCACACAAGCACAGCGCAGACTTGAGAGATGTCACACAAGCACAGCGCAGACTTGAGAGATGTCACACAAGCACAGCGCAGACTTGAGAGATGTCACACAAGCACAGCGCAGACTTGAGAGATGTCACACAAGCACAGCGCAGACTTGAGAGATGTCACACAAGCACAGCGCAGACTTGAGAGATGTCACACAAGCACAGCCCAGACTTGAGAGATGTCACACAAGCACAGCACAGACTTGAGAGATGTCACACAAGCACAGCGTAGACTTGAGAGATGTCACACAAGCACAGCACAGACTTGAGAGATGTCACACAAGCACAGCGCAGACTTGAGAGATGTCACACAAGCACAGCGTAGACTTGAGAGATGTCACACAAGCAGAGCGCAGACTTGAGAGATGTCACACAAGCACAGCGCAGACTTGAGAGATGTCACACAAGCACAGCGCAGACTTGAGAGATGTCACACAAGCACAGCGCAGACTTGAGAGATGTCACACAAGCACAGCGCAGACTTGAGAGATGTCACACAAGCACAGCGTAGACTTGAGAGATGTCACACAAGCAGAGCGCAGACTTGAGAGATGTCACACAAGCACAGCGCAGACTTGAGAGATGTCACACAAGCACAGCGCAGACTTGAGAGATGTCACACAAGCACAGCGCAGACTTGAGAGATGTCACACAAGCACAGCGCAGACTTGAGAGATGTCACACAAGCACAGCGTAGACTTGAGAGATGTCACACAAGCTGAGCGCAGACTTGAGAGATGTCACACAAGCACAGCGCAGACTTGAGAGATGTCACACAAGCACAGCGTAGACTTGAGAGATGTCACACAAGCAGAGCGCAGACTTGAGAGATGTCACACAAGCACAGCGCAGACTTGAGAGATGTCACACAAGCACAGCGCAGACTTGAGAGATGTCACACAAGCACAGCGCAGACTTGAGAGATGTCACACAAGCACAGCGCAGACTTGAGAGATGTCACACAAGCACAGCGTAGACTTGAGAGATGTCACACAAGCTGAGCGCAGACTTGAGAGATGTCACACAAGCACAGCGCAGACTTGAGAGATGTCACACAAGCACAGCGCAGACTTGAGAGATGTCACACAAGCACAGCGCAGACTTGAGAGATGTCACACAAGCACAGCTCTGACTTGAGAGATGTCACACAAGCACAGCGTAGACTTGAGAGATGTCACACAAGCACAGCTCTGACTTGAGAGATGTCACACAAGCACAGCACAGACTTGAGAGATGTCACACAAGCACAGCTTAGACTTGAGAGATGTCGCACAAGCACAGCTTAGACTTGAGAGATGTCACACAAGCTGAGCGCAGACTTGAGAGATGTCACACAAGCACAGCGCAGACTTGAGAGATGTCACACAAGCACAGCGCAGACTTGAGAGATGTCACACAAGCACAGCGCAGACTTGAGAGATGTCACACAAGCACAGCTCTGACTTGAGAGATGTCACACAAGCACAGCGTAGACTTGAGAGATGTCACACAAGCACAGCTCTGACTTGAGAGATGTCACACAAGCACAGCTCTGACTTGAGAGATGTCACACAAGCACAGCACAGACTTGAGAGATGTCACACAAGCACAGCTTAGACTTGAGAGATGTCGCACAAGCACAGCTTAGACTTGAGAGATGTCACACAAGCTGAGCGCAGACTTGAGAGATGTCACACAAGCACAGCGCAGACTTGAGAGATGTCACACAAGCACAGCGTAGACTTGAGAGATGTCACACAAGCACAGTGCACAAATTACACAAGTAGATGTGCACATATCAGAAAGATCACAAGAATAAGCTGCACACATCTTACAAGTACTCCAACACGCATCACAGAAGTGCAGGACATACCGAGGAATTCTGAAGAGACAAGTTAGAAGGGCTCTACATTCAGGTTCTAAAATGGTCGTTCTGGAGGAATAGAAAGAGATAGATGTTACTTTATGTCACCAACTTATTCGTTCCATGTGTAGAAGACTTGGTGCTGTCCTTAACAATCATAGAGGTCATACAAAATACTAGATGTAGTAGTTTTGGTGTAGGGTGCATCACTGAATTTGGGTAAAACTGAAGATTTTGTAATGAAAGTTATGATATTAACATTACTTTCATGCTATGGGTGAAAAAAATGTTCTGTGAAACTCCGTCTTGTTAGTATTTTGGAAACTGTTCTTGTGTTCAGTGAGGTATTAACTAAAATCCTACTTCTTGTAGTCACTTTATGCTGGGTACTGAAAAAAAAAAAGATATTTATACATACCACTCACCTACATGTTACATACATTGTTTTATCACCCTGACTAATCAGTATTTCCTTTTATTACTGGCATGATATGCCAGCACTTTTGAGCATAGGTATGTACTGCACATTACCATTTCATGTTTCTTAGCCCTGTCTCGTGGTAATCAGTATTAACCTTTCTGACAGCCCCATTTTTCATATCTGAAACGTCACTTTATTTGGTAATAACTTTGAAATGCTTCTGCTAGTCATTCTGATATTCTGATCTTCTTTTTGGAACAAATTGTACCTGTTGCAGCTGGTAAATTTTAAATTAATACGTTTTGTTGTTATTCATGAAAATATCCCAGATTTTCTAAAAATTTAGAAAAATGTGAAATTTTAAACTTAAAGCGGTTGTGCCACCATAAAGAATACAATTGACCAACCAGAAAAGGTGGAAATAAATCGTTTTGTAATTTATAGTGATTCAAAATTATGCTTCATTCAAAAGATACCAAGCTTTTATTTTTCAAATGCTGTTCTCTGGCGCCCCCTGGCGTTATTCCATTACGTCCTGGTAGTGGGTGATCAGCTGGTCGAGTTTGCGCAGTTCCTGGCGTAAGAGCTCCCTACTCGCAGCATGCAAAATGTATTCTCTGTCACAAGGCCCCCTGCTGTAAGCACAACCTGTGTGTGATTCACCCCCTCCCCCTGTGCTCATAGCTCACAGCTGATCTCCGGGTGAGATACCCCCTCCCAATGCGCTCACAGCTCACCTCTGGGTCAGAAAACCCCCTCCTCCTCTGCTCATAGCTCTCAGTTGATCTCCGGGTGAGATACCCCCTCCCCCTGAGCTCATAGCTAATCTCCGGGTGAGATACCCCCTCCCCCTGCGCTCACTGCTGATCTCTAGGTGAGATACCCCCTCCCCCTGCGCTCACTGCTGCTCTCTAGGTGAGATACCCCCTCCACCTGCACTCACAGCTCATCTCCAAGTGAGATACCTCCCTTCCCCTGCGCTCACTGCTGATCTCTAGGTGAGACACCCTCCCCCTGCGCTCACTGCTGATCTCTAGGTGAGACACCCTCCCCCTGCGCTCACTGCTGATCTCTAGGTGAGATACCCCCTCCCCCTGCGCTCACTGCTGCTCTCTAGGTGAGATACCCCCTCCCCCTGCGCTCACTGCTGATCTCTAGGTGAGACACCCTCCCCCTGCGCTCACTGCTGATCTCTAGGTGAGACACCCTCCCCCTGCGCTCACTGCTGATCTCTAGGTGAGACACCCTCCCCCTGCGCTCACTGCTGATCTCTAGGTGAGACACCCTCCCCCTGCGCTCACTGCTGATCTCTAGGTGAGATACCCCCTCCCCCTGCGCTCACTGCTGCTCTCTAGGTGAGATACCCCCTCCCCCTGCGCTCACTGCTGATCTCTAGGTGAGATACCCCCTCCCCCTGCACTCACAGCTGATCTCTAGGTGAGATTCTCCCCCTGCACTCACAGCTCAACTCCGGGTGAGATACCCTCTCCCCCTGCACTCACTGCTGATCTCTGGGTGAGATACCCCCTCCCCCTGCACTCACAGATCATCTCTGAGTGAGATACCCCCTCCCCCTGCGCTCACTGCTGATCTCTAGGTGAGATACCCCCTCCCCCTGTGCTCACTGCTGATCTCTAGGTGAGATACTCCCCCTGAGCTCACTGCTGATCTCCGAGTGAGATACCCCTCCCCCTGTGCTCACAGCTCAGCTCTGGGTGAGATCATCTGCTTCGCAGACTAAGTATGGGAAGTGTTTCCCTGCTATCGGGCTCTCAAGTCTGTGAAGCAGATGATCTCACCCGGAGATGAGCTGTGAGCGCAGGGGGGGAGGGTGTCTAACCTGGAGATGAGCTATGAGCTGTGAGCACAATGGGAGGGAGTATCTCACCTGGAGATCATCTGTGAACACAGGGGGGAGGTATCTCACCCGGAGATCAGCTATGAGCACAGGGGGAGGGAGTGTCTCACCCCGAGATCAGCTATGAGCACAGGGGGAGAGGGTGTCTAACCTGGAGATGAGCTTTGAGCTGTGAGCACAATGGGAGGGAGTATCTCACCTGGAGATCATCTGTGAACACAGGGGGGAGGTATCTCACCTGTTGATCAGCTGTGAGTGCAGGGGGAGGGAGTGTCTCACCCCGAGATCAGCTATGAAGCAGGGGGAGGAGGTGTCCCACCTGGAGATCAGCTATGAGCACAGGGGGAGGGGGTGAATGACAGACACTCTGTGTTTACAGCAGGGAGCCTTGTGACAAAGAATACATTGTGCATAACAATAGAGAACAAATGGAAGTCAGCTCACCCTCCAGGATTTCAGTGTGTTGAAGCCAGGAACAACGTGTGGTCACACTTGGAATCAATGCAAAAAAGAAGTGAAAAATTCCATTAAGTCAAATTCCATTCAGCTAATATGTTACTTTAGACCCAAATTTTAGCCTGCACAATTTATTATGTAATTTCTCCTAAACGCAGCATTGCCCCATACATAGCAGACACTAATATTTTCTAGCTATATACAGTA
Source organism: Phyllobates terribilis (assembly GCF_046119375.1). Taxonomy (NCBI): domain Eukaryota; kingdom Metazoa; phylum Chordata; class Amphibia; order Anura; family Dendrobatidae; genus Phyllobates; species Phyllobates terribilis. The sequence continues at coordinate 181,716 of NW_027364404.1, forward strand.
CATGGCATTAAGGGTAAACAAAGCGGTTGTGCCACCATAAAGAATACAGTTAACCAACCAGAAAAGGTGGAAATAAACAGTTTTGTAATTTACATTGATTCAAAATTATGCTTCATTCAAAAGTTACCAAGCTTTTACTTTTATGAATGCTGCTCTCTGGCGCCCCCTGGCGTTATTATCCTACGTCCTGGTAGTGGGTGATCAGCTGGTCGGGTTTGGGCAGTTCCTGTCATGAGAGCTTCCAACCGGCAGTCTGCACAATGTATTGCAAGAAAAGAAATGAAAAATTCCATCTCCAAAAAAGTTGTATTAAAAAATTCCAAGTTGTTATTACATCATTTTAACATCTGATGAGGTCACAAGGTACATGGGGATTCACATAGCAATTCGTTTCCAAAGCCAACCAGCTTTCTTTGTCAAGCTACTATGACATGATTCTGTGATCTTTTAAATATTTCCGAAACCAATTACAAGTAATACACCAATTACATGACCAATGAGATCACACCCATTACATGACCAATGAGACAAATACATAGAAAGTTACATATCAAATACACTGCTCATAAAATAAAGGGAACACTTAAACAACAGAATATAACTCCAAGTAAATGAAACTTCTGTGAAATCAAACTGTCCACTTAGGAAGCAACACTGATTAACAATCAATTTCACATGCTGTTGTGCAAATGGAATAGACAATAGATGGAAATGATTGGCAATTTTCAAGACACCCTCAATAAAGGAGTGGTTCTGCAGGTGGGGAGCACAGACCATATCTCAGTACCAATGCTTTCTGGCTGATGTTTTGGTCACTTTTGAATGTTGGTTGTACTTTCATACTTGTGGTAGCATGAGACGGACTCGACAACCCACAGAAGTTGCTCAGGTAGTGCAGCTCATTCTGGATGGCACATCAATGCAAGCTGTGGCAAGAAGGTTTGCTGTGTCTGTCACCGTAGTGTCCAGAGGCTGGATGCACTACCAGGAGACAGGCCAGTACAAAAGGAGATGTGGAGAGGGCCGTAGGAGAGCAACAACCCAGCAGCAGGACCTCTACCTCCACCTTTGTGCAAGGAGGAACAGGAGGAGCACTGCCAGAGCCGTGCAAAATGACCTCCAGCAGGTCACAAATGTGCATGTGTCTGCACAATCAGTTGGAAACCGACTCCATGAGGGTGGTATGAGGGTCTGACGTCCACAGATGGGGGTTGTGCTCACAGCCCAACACCGTGCAGGACACTTGGCATTTGCCACATAACACCAGGATTGGCAAAGTCGCCACTGGCACCCTGGGCCTACTTCTGAGGCATCTGTCTGTACAATGAAAGTTTCCTTGAAGTTGGGGCTGATGAGGACCGGCTGTTCACACAGGGCCAACTTCATGGACTGAAAGGCTTCTTCTGCCTGAAGGTTCCACTGAACCATTACTGATTTTTTTCCTTTCAAGAGATCGGTCAGGGCCGCCATTCTCCCAGCAAAATTAGGTATAAACCGGCGGTAATACCCAAGGATGTTAAGGAACGCCCTCACCTGCTGTGTATTTGACGGTTTAGGCCAATTTTTTATGGCCTCAACTTTATTGATTTGGGGCTTGATAACTCCTCGGCCAATCGCATACCCCAAATATCGGGCTTCCTCTAGCCCTATCGCACATTTTTTTGGGTTTGCCGTTAACTCAGCGACTCTGAGAGAATCCAGCACTGCTTGTACCTGGGATAGATGCGTATGCCAGTCGGTGCTAAAGATGATAATATCATCTAGATATGCGGAGGCGTACTACTGATGAGACTTGAGCACTATGTCCATCAACCTCTGGAATGTAGCCAGGGCCCCATGTAACCCAAAAGGTAAGACCGCATAGTGATATAGACCCTCCGTAGTTATGAAGGCGGTCTTTTCCTCCGCCGATTTCGTGAGAGGTACCTGCCAGTAACCCTTGGTGAGATCGAGCGTGGTAAAGTACTGGGCCTACCCCAGTCTCTCAATCAGCTCATCCACCCTGGGCATTGGATAAAGGTCAAACTTCGACACTTCATTTAATTTTCGGAAATCGTTACGGAAGCGTAACGATCCGTCTGGTTTCGTAATCAGTACAATGGGGCTAGCCCACTCTGTCATTTCTCGATGACGCCTAACTGGAGCATATGTTTTACCTCAGCCGTGATGGCTTGCCTCCGGGCTTCGGTTACCCGGTACGGTCTCTTTCGCACCCTTACCCCAGGTTTGGTGACAATGTCATGTTGGAGAACTGTAGTCCTACCCGGTAGCTCTGAGAACACGTCGGTATTCTGCTGCACCAGTGAGCGAGCCGCCCGTCGCTGCTATTTAGTGAGAGCATCACTTATCCTGACCTCTCCCCCGGACGCATCCCTGGCTGAAGGTAGAGAACTCTCTGGTGATATGCCCGGAGTGATGTCTGTAACTAACCACTCTCGATCTTTCTAAGATTTCCTCCTTCCGGGCTGATACACCTGGTAATTTACCTCCCCCACCTTTTCTCGAACCTCATATGGCCCTTTCCACTTGGCCATGAGCTTACTCTCGGCTGTGGGTACAAGTACTAACACCCGATCGCCCTTGTTAAAAGACCTGACTCTGGCTCTTTTATTATATGTGCGCCTCTGGGCTGCCTGGGCATCTAACAAATGTTCTTTCACGATGGGCATGACCGCCGCGATCCAGTCCTGCATGCTAGCCACGTGTTCAGTTATACTCCTATGTGGAGTCGGCTCTTGTTCCCACGTCTCTTTGGCTACGTCCAACAGACCTCTAGGGTGTCTGCCGTACAATAACTCAAAGGGAGAGAACCCTGTGGAAGCCTGGGGTACCTCACGGATGGCGAACATCAAATAGGGTAGCAACATGTCCCAATCCCTTCCGTCCTTAGAAACCACCTTTTTTAACATGAACTTGAGGGTTTTATTGAACCGTTCTACTAGCCCGTCGGTTTGAGGTTGGTACACCGAGGTGCGCAATTGTTTAATTTTTAGCAGTTTGCACACTTCCCTTGTCATTTTGGACATAAAAGGGGTCCCCTGATCCATCAGGATCTCCTTAGGTAGTCTAAGGCGACAGAACATGGCAAACAGCTCCCGTGCAATTTGTTATGCCGAGGTGTGGCGTAGCGGTATAGCCTCCGGGCACCGGGTGGCACAGTCGACGACCATCAGTATATGTTGAAGGCCACGAGCGGATTTTACAATGGACCCTACCAAGTCCATTGCAATCCTTTCAAAAGGTACCTCTATTACTGGCAGGGGTACCAATGAGCTACGGAAACTTGCGGTGGGTGTGGTCAACTGACATTCAGGGCAGGATTCACAGTACTTTTGGACCTCCGCGTAAATCCCCAGCCAAAAGAACCGCTGCAATATACGCTCTTACGTCTTTTTAACCCCCAAGTGTCCACCCAGCAGGTGTGTGTGTGCCAACTGCAGACGGTACAACTGAGATACCACTAACTGTTCCACGACCTGGTCCCTGATTTTGTCTACCCTATAGAGCAACTCACTCTTGACTACCATGCGTGTAAATACAGTATCTGCACGGAGCTGTTGAGCTACGCCATTTACCTCTAACACCCTTTCCCGCGCCCGAGTCAGAGTGGCATCCTGTAGCTGAACTGTCCCAAACGTGCCCCGGGACACTTCCGGCTCGGGGGGCAAGTCTCTTTCCAACACAGTCCCATAGGGAAGAGTTTTTACCACCCCCACCACATGTTTTATGTCTCCACATGGCTTGGATAAAACTACCTGCGGTTGGGTACTCTCGGAGGTCCCCATGAATGCACACAACCCCCGACAGTCCGTCCACTGAGGTTGTCTCCTGCCACCATCGACCCATGTACCAAAGTCACTAGGCTCACCGAATCTAGGAGGGCCTCTGTGGGGTACCCATTAACCAGTACCTGACACAGTTGGGGTTCACTGTCAGGGGGGTCGGCGATCGCAGTGCAGACAGTCTGGGCGTACATTGAGACCCGGTGGATAATCCCGCAGTCCATGGGTTCCGTAGTTAGGGGGCAGTTAGCAACCACATGTCCCTTCCCCTGACACCGTCAGCACCTAATGGTGGAGGTACTGTTAGGTCTTATGACTGTTTGGGAGGGAACTGGTCTCCTGCGACTCTCATTTCAGGTTACCCCTTCAGCACGGGTACGGTGCTGACTGTCCTCAGCAGAGGGACGCGACCCCTTTCCAGGTTCCTGATTTGGCAGGGATCGGCGTGACAGCCGCGAGGGGGCAGAGTCCCGGATAAAGTCCTGAATGGCTGAGTAGCGCTCGATCAGGCTGACCACCTGGTCGAGTGTGCTGGAGTCCCCTTGCCCCACCCAACTTTGGATAGCGGCTGGCAGAGTCCTCACCAGCCGGTCAACAGCACCCTCTCCACCATCTGGGCTGGAGACAAAGTCTCAGGCTGGAGCAACCTCTTTACCAGCTGCAGGAGGTCATAAGCCTGAGACCGGGCGTGTCGGGTATCCACATAAGCCTATGAAAATACATGCTGAGCCCTCACGTATGTATTGACCCCCAGTCGGGCAAGGATCTCACCTTTCAGTCTCTGGTAGTCCTTTTTTCCTCCCGACTGAGGTCGAAGAAGGCCTTTTGGGCATCGCCGACCAGAAACTGAGCCACCACATCTGCCCACTGGCCATCCGGTAGGTTTTCCCGCTCCTCTGTGCGCTCATAAATGGTCAGGAAGGCTTCCACATCGTCCTCCGGTCCCATCTTCCTCAACGCTGAGCGAACCTTGTCCCTGGCCTCGCGACGTTCCGGGGCTGGTGCCGTCGGCGTCTCCCGCAGGGCAGCAATCTGTTGCAGCAACAGTTCTTTGGTTTTTGCTGCTGCTGGTACAGTAGCTGCTGCTGCTGATTATGCTGCTGTTCCAGCTCCTACCTCTGAGACTGCAGCTGCTGCTGCTGGGTAAGTACCAGCTGCTTTAACAGCTCCTCCATTTTGTCCACAGGGTGGGGCTGAAAGGTGGCCGGCCGGATTGTGGTCATGCAGCGGCCAGTGGGGTATGCCTCAGTCACTATGCCCGCATTCTCCACCAAGCTGTAAGGCAGCGGTGTTCACAACCTGCAGTAACTGAGGCAGTGACCCAAGCAAGTCCAATATAAACAGCTTTATTCAGCAACTCACCGGTAAACAGAAAAGTCCTCTGGGATAACACAAGTCCTTAAACAACGGTTGCCATAGGCAACGGCCGCGCCGGGCCACTCAGAGCCTGACAGGTGCAGAGCCTTCCTAGGCGTGGGTTCAGCCACACTCAATCCTGATGAGCTTTCCTGCTATGCTCCTAGCAGGTTCCAACATAGAACCACACTAATCCTTAGTGCAGGGTTTTTAAAGGACCTGTGGCAAGAGCCACTGGAAAACCCGGCTTGGAGGGAGGAGGCCGCCCCACTGCCTTCCTGTAGCCTCCCCCAAGAAATGAAGGCCCTGCCGGGTTTTACTTAATCTGCCTTAGCCAGATAGCCTGACCAGGTCAATGCTCACCTTCATTCCTGCATTGCAGCCGGAGGTGAGCGTGTGACTGCAATGCACTCCAATGGATTTAATAGGTCTCTGTACACATTCTGGGGGATATATCACATCCCTCGTATACAATCCCAGTCACTGCATCATATTGGTTTCAGAAATATTTAAAAGATCACAGAATCATGTCATAGTAGCTTGACAAAGAAAGCTGGTTGGCATTGGAAACGCGTTGCTATGTGAATCCCCATGTACCTTGTGACCTCATCAGATTTTAAAATGATGTAATAACAACTTGGAATTTTTTAATACAACGTTTTTGGAGATGGAATTTTTCATTTCTTTTCTTGCAATACATTGTGCAGACTGCCGGTTGGGAGCTCTTGTGACAGGAACTGCCCAAACCCGACCAGCTGATCACCCACTACCAGGATGTAGTGGAATAACGCCAGGGGGCGCCAGAGAGCAGCATTCATAAAAGTAAAAGCTTGGTAACTTTTGAATGAAGCATAATTTTGAATCACTGTAAATTACAAAACTATTTATTTCCACCTTTTCTGGTTGGTTAACTGTATTCTTTATGGTGGCACAACCGCTTTAATTGTTTACCCTTAATGCTATGTACTGTATATAGCTAGAAAATATTAGTGTCTGCTATGTATGGGGCAATGCTGCGTTTAGGAGAAATTACATAATAAATTGTGCAGGCTAAAATTTGGGTCTAAAGTAACATATTAGCTAAATGGAATTTGACTTAATGGCATTTTTAATTCTTTCATTCCATTTTGCATTAATTAACCCCTTTATGGACTTGGACATATTCATACACCCAGGTCCCTTGTACTTAAAGGGGTTGTCCACTACTATGTAAAATATGGCAAAGCATTTTTATGTTGAAAAGCTGCTTCTTTGTAATTGCCTCCCTCTTCCTTTTCTGCCTGTGAGTGGCGCTATGACTGACCGCTCACAGGCATCACTTAACCCCCGGCTGCAGCCGGCTCTGACATCCGCTGATGTCACGACAAGTCCAGACTGCTGCCGGGGGTCTCTCTCTTCCGCGTTCCATGGTGGCTGCTGGGTTGTGTGCGGGGTTATCCCCTCAAGTCATACCCAGCATCCACCGCATGCTGTCCCTCTCCCCATTCATTGGGAAAACGCGCGGTGGATGCTGGGTGTGACACGGTGGGGTAACCCCGCCTTCAACCCAGAAGCCACCACGGGGACCCCAGCGCTGAGTCACGCCTCAATAAACGGGACGTCAGCGGGGGTTCACGTGCTGCCTGTGAGCGGCCAGTGATAGCGCCGCTCACTGACAGAGGAAGGTAATTATAAAGAAGTTGCTTTTCATTATAAAAACGCTTTGGCATATTTTAAATATTAGTGTACAACCCCTTAAAAGCGCACCTCAGCATAAATCTACCATTAGGTGTAAGAGGACAATGCTGCCAGTTCCCTTTCATCTTGTTTCTGCCGGACATAACGTTTCACAATTACGCTACTTGGAGTCTATTCCTTTGAAAAGGCGAGGTGGCAACAGAATACACAGATTGAAGGAGAGGCAGGCATATGGCCTCAATCCAGAGTATGAACTGTCTTATTGATTAACATATTCCTTTGTTTCCTCTGTGTTATTTAACCAGTGGATTAGCGATATCTGTTGACATAATTTTACTGTTAAATACATACAGTACAGACCAAAAGTTTGGATACACCTCATTTAAAGATTTTTCTGTATTTTCATGACTATGAAAATTGTACATTCACACTGAAGGCATCAAAACTATGAATTAACACATGTGGAATTATATACTTAACAAAAAAGTGTGAAACAACTGAAAATATGTCTTATATTCTAGGTTCTTCAAAGTAGCCACTTTTTGCTTTGATGACTGCTTTGCACACTCTTGGCATTCTCTTGATGAGCTTCAAGTGGTAGTCACCGGAAATGGTCTTCCAACAATCTTGAAGGAGTTCCCAGAGATGCTTAGCACTTGTTGGCCCTTTTGCCTTCACTCTGCGGTCCAGCTCACTCCAAACCATCTTGATTGGGTTCAGGTCTGGTGACTGTGGAGGCCAGGTCATCTGGCGTAGCACCCCTTCACTCTCCTTATTGGTCAAATAGCCCTTACACAGCCTGGAGGTGTGTTTGGGGTCATTATCCTGTTGAAAAATAAATGATGGTCCAACTAAACGCAAACTGGATGGAATAGCATGCCCCTGCAAGATGCTGTGGTAGCCATGCTGGTTCAGTATGCCTTCAATTTTGAATAAATCCCCAACAGTGTCACCAACAAAGCACCCCCACACCATCACACCTCCTCCTCCATAATTCACGGTGGGAACCAGGCATGTAGAGTCCATCCGTTCACCTTTTCTGCGTCGCACAAAGACACAGTGGTTGGAACCTAAGATCTCAAATTGCACTCATCAGACCAAAGCACAGATTTCCACTGGTCTAATGTCCATTCCTTGAGTTCTTTAGCCCAAACAAGTCTCTTCTGCTTGTTGCCTGTCCTTAGCAGTGGTTTCCTAGCAGCTATTTTACCATGAAGGCCTGCTGCACAAAGTCTCCTCTTAACAGTTGTTGAAGAGATGTGTCTGCTGCTAGAACTCTGTATGGCATTGACCTGGTCTCTAATCTGAGCTGCTGTTAACCTGCGATTTCTGAGGCTGGTGACTCGGATAAACTTATCCTCAGAAGCAGAGGTGACTCTTGGTCTTCGTTTCCTGGGCGGTCCTCATGTGAGCCAGTTTCTTTGTAGCGCTTGATGGTTTTTGCCACTGCACTTGGGGACACTTTCAAAGTTTGCCCAATTTTTCGAACAGACTGACCTTCATTTCTTAAAGTAATGATGGCCACTTGTTTTTCTTTACTTAGCTGCTTTTTTCTTGCCATAATACAAATTCTAACAGTCTATTCAGTTGGACTATCAGCTGTGTATCCTCCAGACTTCTGCACAACACAACTGATGGTCCCAACCCCTTTTATAAGGCAAGAAATACCACTTATTAAACTTGACAGGGCACACCTGTGAAGTGAAAACCATTTCCGGTGACCACCTCTTGAAGCTCATCAAGAGAATGCCAAGAGTGTGCAAAGCAGTCATCAAAGCAAAAGGTGGGTACTTTGAAGAACCTAGAATATAAGACATATTTTCAGTTGTTTCACACTTTTTTGTTAAGTATATAATTCCACATGTGTTAATTCATAGTTTTGATGCCTTCAGTGTGAATGTACAATTTTCAAAGTCATGAAAATACAGAAAAATCTTTAAATGGGAAGGTGTGTCCAAACTTTTGGTCTGTACTGTATATATAATGTATATATATATTATTTTTTCACCCTTACTAATAAGTGTTTCATTACTATACAGAGGAAGATTCTGAGGGAGATGATGCTTCACCTATAGGTATGTACTGCACAATACCATTCCATGTTTCTTAACCCTGTCTCGTGTAAATCAGCCTTAAACTTCCTGACAGCCCCATTTTTCAAGTCTGATACGTCACTTTCTGCGGTAATAACTTTAAAATGCTTCTGTCAGTGATTCTGAGATTGTGATTTTGTTGTTGTAAAACATTTTACCTGTTACTACCTTTAAATTCAGATCTGTTGTTTTGTCTTTATTCATGAAAATATTCCAAATTTTCTGAAAATTTTGAAAAATGTGCAATCTTTAAACTTGTATACCCTTAATGACATGTATATAGTGTAAGATGGCTGACGGACAGGTCCTTGAGGGGAAATATGTATCATCGAGGTTGGTAGCTTCGGTGATGTAAACCCGAGAAAGCATGCTCCAGCACTTATACTGCTGACAGGGTTAATAGGGCGTATCAGGCCGGTTTTAAGAGCAGTCATAAAAAATGGGTGGGAATGGCTGCCCACATATCCCCACCTCTGGAGCGTGGTTTGGTAAATAAAATAGAGACCAAATGTCTCATTCAGTGTCTGTGTCTGGAGACCTGTGGATCTCCAAGGCGTTAGTCTGTACTAAGGTTTGGACACTGACCTGAGCAGGCGAACCTGCAACATTGTGTGGACATTTTACTTTGTGCTTCCACTTTGTGCCGGAAAAGGATGTTTTTGTTTATGCTGTCTGAATAAACCAGTTTGGATTTCAATGAAAATGCTTCCTGTGTCTACCTCAACCGCAGACGAGTGAGTATTAAACCCTACAATTGGTGCTAGAAGCACAGTCACAAATCCCAAGGGGCAGTGTGACTGCTACAGGAAACCGTTTATGTCTTGGGTGAAGGCCGTCAGCCAGTAGGGGACGTCTGGCATCATGGAGGAGCTGATAAAGCAACTGGTGCAGGTTAATCTCCGGCAGCATCAACAGCAGCAGTGGCAGCAGCAGCAGTACAAACAGCAGATAAACCTCCTAGCCGAGTTAATCCATGGCAGTTCAATCGCCCCACCCCCAAGTCCAAGTGATGACTCACTTGCCAGGAAGACGTTAAGAAGAGCCTTACAAAAGATGATCCCGGGTGATGAGGACGAGGCATTTCTGACAATTTTTGAGAGGGTGGCGGAGCGAGAGATATTGCCTCCAGAGCAGTGGGCGGAGGTTCTGGCACCATATTTAACAGGGAAACAGCAGAAGGCCTATTATAACTTGGCCTTGCAAGATGCAAAAGAGTACACCAAGTTGAAGACTGAGATTTTGGCGTGCTTAGGAGTGACTCTGACTGACATGATGCGGGTGTACCACTGGGCCTATTGCAGTGACAAACCTTCCCGGTCCCAAATGTTTTACCTCCTACACTTGGTCCAAAAGTGGTTGCAACCGGAATCTTCCTCTCCAGCACAGATAGTGGCGAGGATTGTGATGGACAGGTTCATACACTCCCTTCCAAGGCTGGTGCCATCCTGGGTTGCCCAGGGAGATCCCCATAATGCCAATGACCTTGTGAGGTTGGTAGAAAGCTACCAGGCGGTCGAGAGTGCTTTGGGGAAGTAAGGGGTGGCAGCATCTCCATACTGTGGTTCCCAACATGGGGGATGGACACCCAAAAGAGGGGAACTAGAACCACATCTGGGGGGCATCCTAGAGTTCAGGAGGGGTCTGAGTTGCTACCAAAGGCCCCATCCAATAACTTAATTTGTTGGCGATGTCACACCCCGGGTCTAATAGTGGCCTGTTGCCCTATGACCAACGAGCCAGTAGACTGCAGCACAGGACGGCGCTACTTTGCATATCCTGCCTGCAGTGCTGTCCCTCCACGAGGCGTGGGACCGCAGGCATGCCCCGTGTCAGTGAATGGAGCGCAAATGACTGGTCTGTTCGATTCTGGGAGTTTGGTAACCCTAGTGAGGGTCATAATTCCTCATCGTCTGATTCTGCAGAAAAAAGTGGACATCTGCTGTATCCATCGAGACGCTAAGGACTACCCTGTGGTCCTGGTGGTGGGCGTAGTCAAGGACCTGTTGCACCTTGTTATAATAGGGCAGGACTTTGCCTTGTTTTGGGACTTGTGGGAGAAAGGGAGGAAGCCGGGTTGTCCAGACCACAACCAGGTCGCTCCTAAAGAAACCTCGTCGCAGGCCGCAACCGACAGTTTTCCCTTTCATGTGCTTGTTGGGGGTGAGGATGAAGCAGCATCCCTGAGCTGGAGGTGGGGAAACTTTGGAATCGCCCAGCTCAGGGACTGAACTCTAAAAGGTGTGTTTAATAATGTCACTGTTCTGAATGGTGTTGCTCAAGAGTCTATGGCTGATAATTGATATCCGTACTTTGCTGGAATTGGGGAGTTACTATGTCAGGTCACGAAGCTCAGAAGAGAGGTAATCGATCAGTTACTAGTGCCAGGGCCGTACAGACGCAGGGTGTTAGATATGGCCAATGCACATGTCTTAGGTGGTCATCTGGAGGTAGAAAAAGCCCAGGAAAGAATCTTCCAGAGGGTCTACTGGCCCAGTTGTCACCGAGAGATTGTGAATTACTGTAGGTCCTGTCACACCTATCAGTTGACCTCCCCTGTGGCTCACTTCCGTAGCCCTTTAGTGCCACTACCTGTCATTGAGGTCCGCATCACCATGGATCTAGTGGGACCCCTGGTCAAGTCCGCCAGAGCACATCAGTATATCTTGGTGGTACTGGACAACGCTACCTGTTACCCGGAGGCTGTACCACCACAAAACTCCTCTGCCAAGTGCATAGTCCAGGAGCTAGTCCACATCTTTTCTAGAATGGGGTTGCCTAAGGAGATCCTAACGGACCAAGGGACCCCATTTATGTCAAGGGGGATGAGGGAGTTGTGAAAAATCCTGCAAATCACACAACTCAGGACCTCAGTCTACCACCCCCAGACAGACGGCTTAGTGAAGAGGTTTAATAAAACCTTGAAGGCCATGTTGAAGAAGGTCGTAGAGAAAGACGGCCGGGGCTGGGACTGTCTACTGCCGTACCTTCTGTTTTCTATTAGAGAAGTCCCACAGGCCTCTACTGGCTTCTCCCCATTTGAGCTGTTATATAGCTGACAGCCCCTTGGACTCCTGGATGTAGCAAAGGAGACTTGGGAGGCGGGGTCTACACCCTACAGGAATGTAATCGAACATGTGGCCCAGATGCAAGAGAGGATTGCTGAGGCGATGCCTATTGTGAAAGAACACCTCCTCAAAGCACAAGAGGCACAGTCAAGTGTGTACTAAAGATCGGCGAGGGTGAGACACTTCCACCTTGGAAATTGGGTACTAGTGCCTACGGTGGAGAGCAAATTCCTGACCAAGTGGCAGGGCCCCTATGAAGTTCTTGAAAAGCTTGGCAATGTCAACTATAGAGTCCACTAACCAGGGAAAAGGAAGCCCTACCAGGTGTACCACGTCAACCTGATCAAGCCATGGCGACATAGGGAGTTTGTGGAAGCTCCTGTTTGGTGGCGAAGACCAAAGCCCACGTGGAGGAAGTCAAGCTGGCAGAGTCGCTGTCACATGCCCAGAAGCCACAGTGCCGAGAGTTGCTACAGCGGAACTGAGACCTGTTCTCAGAACTACCAGGGTGTATTCGGATCATAGAGCATGAGTTTCTTCCGGGTCATCATGTCTAAGTAAATATGAAGCCGTATAGGATTCCCAAAGCCCACCGAGAGGTGATTGCAAAAGAGGTGAAGCGGATGCTGAGCATGGGAGTCATTGAGGAGTCCAGGAGTGGCTGGTCCAGTCCCATAGTCTTAGTGCCAAAACCAGATAGAGAATGGCAGTTTTGCAATGACTATAGGAAACTCAACAAAGTCTTGAAGTTTGACACCTACCCAATGCCCAGTGTAGATGCACTGTTTGAAAGGTTGGGGCCAGCCAGGTATATTATCACCCTTGACCTCGCTAAAGGAATTGGCAAATACCCATGTCCCAAGATGCCAAGGAGAAGACGGTCTTCTCAACGCCAGATGGTTGATTCTAGTACACAAGGATGTCGTTTGGGTTGCAAGAAGCCCTGGCTACCTTCCAGAGGACCATGGACTTGATTCTAGCTCCCCACAAGAAGTATGCAGCAGCCTACTTGGATGACATCGTGATCTATAGCCAGGATTGGGGAAGCCATCTGAGCAAAGTCCAGGCGATACTTGATTCTTTAAAGAAGGCAGGGTTTTCTATAAACCTGAAGAAATGTGCCATGGGCATTGAAGAAACCAAATACTTGGGTTATGTCGTAGGGAGAGGTGAAATAAAGCCGCAAATAAAGTCGACGTGATCAAGAAGAGTTGGCCACTACCCCTCTCAGGGAAACAGGTCAAAGCGTTCCTAGGCATCGTGGGCTATTACCGCCGGTTCATCCCTAATTTCGTCATGATAGCGGCCCCTTTGACAGACCTCCTTACAGGGACAAAGTCGGTTATAGCTAAGTAATCTCCAGAAGCTGAGACTGCCTTCGCGGAACTGAAGGTAGCTCTGTGTAAACAGACAGTTATGGTGGCACCGGATTTCTCAAATAAGTTTGTGGTCCAGACAGACATGTCAGATGTCGGGCTGGGTGCTGTCCTATCACAAGAAGTGAACGGGGAAGAGCATCCCATAATGTATTTAAGTCAGAATGTGACATCCTGTGGGAAGAATTACTCCATAGTGGAAAAGGCCATCAAGTGGGTGTTGGACACTTCAAGATACTACCTCTTAGGCAGGAAGTTCAGGCTAGTGTCAGACCATGCCCCACTAAGGTGGATGAGGGACAAGAAGGGGAACGATGCCGGAGTGACCAGATGGTCCCTAGCCCTTCAGGATTTTAGCTTCCATGCAGAGCATAGGCCCGGGAAACTGCATGGCAATGCTGACGCTCTGTCGAGGGTCCACTGCTTGATAGCGTGTCGGGGTGGAGACGCTGCACTGTATGCCCCCTCTACTCCAGACTCATACACAGGTTTATAGACTATTCTATACCCGCCTATATTGGTTTATTATTATGGAATAGTTTATACGTCAGGAGCTATTTCCATCATTGCCCCTCTCTTGCATCCTGTGGTTCTTTTGCACAATATTTATTTACACCCTGATAGAGGTAGTACATATGTTTTCCCCATATCTAATACATATAGTCTGTATTGATATACACCTGGTTTCTTATTGTTTTATTTATATGTGTATTATATATATATATATATATATATATATATATATATATATATATATATATATATATATATACATACATACACACATATACATAATGGGTATGGAAAGTATTCAGACCCCTTCAAATTTTTCGCTCTTTGTTTCATTGCAGTCATTTGGTAAATTCTAAAAAGTTCATTTTTTTTTCTCATTAAAGTACACTCTGCACCCCATCTTGACTGAAAAAAAAAACAAATGTAGAAATTTTTGCAAATGTATTAAAAAAGAAAAACTGAAATATCACATTATCATATGTATTCAGACCCTTTGCTCAGACACTCATATTTAAGTCAAATGCTTTCCATTTCCTTGTGATCCTCCTTGAGATGGTTCTACTCCTTCATTGGAGTCCAGCTGTGTTTAATTAAACTGATAGGACTTGATTTGAAAAGGCACACACCTGTCTGTATAAGACCTCACAGCTCACAATGCATGTCAGACCAAATGAAAACCATGAGCTCAAAGAAACTGCCCAAGGAGCTCAGAGACAGAATTGTGGCAAGGCACAGATCTGGCCAAGGTTACAAAATAATTTCTGCATTACTCAAGGTTCCTAAGAGCACAGTGGCTCTTAAATGGAAGAAGTTTGGGACCACCAGAAGTCTTCCTAGACCTGGCCATCCAGTCAAACAGAGCAATCGTGGGAGAAGAGCCATGGTGAGAGAGGTAAAGAAGAACCCCAAAATCACTGTGACTGAGCTCCAGAGATGCAGTAGGGAGATGGGAGAAAGTTTCACAAAGTCATCTATCACTGCAGCCCTCCACCAGTCAGGCCTTTATGGCAGAGTGGCCCGACGGAATCCTCTCCTCAGTGCAAGACAAATGAAAGTCCGCATAGAGTTTGCTCAAAAACACATGAAGGACTCCCAGACTATGAGAAATAAGATTCTCTGGTCTGATGAGATGAAGATAGATCTTTTTGATGATAATTCTAAGCGGTATGTGTGGAGAAAACCAGGCACTGCTCATCACCTACCCAATACAATCCCAACAGTGAAACATGGTGGTGGCAGCATCATGCTATGGGGGTGTTTTTCAGCTGCAGGGACATGACGACTGGTTGCAATTGAAGGAAAAATGAATGCGGCCAAGTACAGAGATATCCTGGGTGAAAACCTCTTCCAGAGTGCTCTGGACCTCAGACTTGGCCGAAGGTTCACCTTCGAACAAGACAATGACCCTAAGCACACAGCTATAATGACAAAGGAGTGGCTTCACAACAACTCTGTGACCATTCTTGACTGGTCCAGCCAGAGCCCTGACCTAAACCTAATTGAGCATCTCTGGAGAGACCTGAAAATGGCTGTCCACCAACGTTCACCATCCAACCTGTCGGAACTGGACAGGAACTGCAAGGAAGAATGGCAGAGGATCCTCAAATCCAGGTGTGAAAAACTTGTTGCTTCATACCCAAGAAGACTCATGGCTGTACTAGTTTAAAAGGGTGCTTCTACTCAATACTGAGCAAAGGGGCTGAATATTTATGACCATGTGATATTTCAGTTTTTCTTTTTTAATAAATTTGCAAAAATTTCTAGATTTCTGTTTTTTTTCCAGTCAAGATAGGATGCAGAGTGTACTTTAATGAGAAAAAAATGAACTTTTTAGAATTTATCAAATGGCTGCAATGAAACAAAGAGTGAAAAATTTAAAGGGGTCTGAAAACTTTCCATTCCCACTGTATGTATATATATGTATTCTAGTGGCAATGGTATATATTCCATTGATTTGTACTGTACATTTGCATGTGGGAAACACATGTTGTTCAGCGCTTTCTCCTGGTTGCTTTGTTCCCACCCCTATTCGTATTTTAGCTTGATCCATTAAAATTTGTTATATTTTAGCATACTCTGGTCTTCTTTTTGTTTCTATATCATTGGTTTTCTGTGTTTTAGTTACCGATTGATCTATACAGTCCTTTTTAAACATGCATCCTGACTAGGTAGTGTATGTATGTATGTATATATATACATATATACATACATATGCATGCATACATACATACACACACACACAGTGTTATGCTTAATGCATTTCCTTCTCAGAACTGATTATTCTTCTTCTAATCTTCATGTGTATCGTGATTTTCGAATTTTGAGCTTTTTTGCTTATTGATAGCCAAGCCCGCCAGCTTTGGGCAGAGGAGGGTATGTAAGATGGCCACCGGACAGGTCCTCGAGGTTGTTAGCTTCGGTGATGTAAACCCAGAAAAGCATGCTCCAGCACATATAGTACTGAAAGGGTTAATAGGTCGTATGAGGGCCGCTTTTACGAGCAGTCATAAGAGATGGGTGGGAATGGCTGCTCACATCTCCCCAACCCAGGGGCGTGGTTTGGTAAATAAAATGGAGACCAATTGTGTCATTCTGTGTCTGGAGATGTGTGGATCTCCAGGATGCTGGTCTGTGCTAAAGACCTAAGGATTGGAAACTGACCTGAGCGGGCGAACCCGCAACATTGTATGGACATTTTACTTTGTATTTCCACTTTGTGCCGGAAAAGGGTGTTTTTGTTTTGCTACCTGAGCAGTTTATGCTGTCTGAATAAACTAGCCTGGATTTCAATGAAAATGCTTCCTGTGCCTACCTCAGCCGCAGCCGGGTGAGTACCAAACCGTACAGTAGCTATACAATATTAGGGTCTGCTATACAAGGAGTAATGCTGCATTCAGGAGAAATTGCGTAATAAATTGTGCAGTCTAAAAATTAGGGCTGAAGTAACATTTTAGCTGAATGGAATTTGGCTAAATGGAATTATTAATTTTTTTTCTTCTATTTTCATTAATGCAAAGCACCTCAAGGAATAGCAAACTTCTTGTATGCTTTGAAACCTCCATTCTTTAAATTGGGGTGATTTTTAGGGGGTTACAATAAAAGGCCCTTCAAAGTCACTTCAAAAGTGAATAGGTCCATAAAAATGCAGTTTATTTTAAATTTCCTTGGAAATATGAAAAATTGCTGCTAAAATTGTAACTCCTTCATGACCTTTGACATACCTATACGTCCTGATCGGGAAGGGATTCCCGACCACTGACATACAGTAACATCATGACGATTGTGCGGGGCCCAGGGGCTGTGCCCTCACCATCATCGTCAGGAGCTTGGCTTAAGTGATAGCAGAGCCTCGGCTGTCACTGTCAGGAGCATTGCCCTCACCATTCCCAGCTTTTTAACCCCTTAAATGTCGTTATCCATAGAAATAACAGCATTTAGAAGGCTTGAGGAGGGAGAGGGCTCCCTCTCTTACGTGATCTGCATCAGGTGCCATCATACACTGGGAGAACCCCTAAGGTGCCATAACAGCCTGAGGACCCCATTTTACAAAGTACACCTCTCAGTGAACTCTTCTAGGTGTGCAATGATCATATTAACACCATGGGTGTGTCACAGAATTTTATACCATTGGGCAGTGAAGAAAAAATAATTACATTTTTATCTCAAATATTTTGTTTTAGCCCCAGATTTTACATTTTAAATGGGGTTAATGGATAAAACTGGCCCCTAAAATGTGGCCCACAATTTCTGCTGAATGTGGCAATACCTCATATGTGGCTGTACAGTACTGCTTAGCCACACGGCGACACTCGGGAAGGACGGAGCGCTTTTTGACTGCTGGAGTATAGGTTTTCCTAGAATAGTTTGCGGACTCCATATACAGAGACCCTAAATGCTAAAAGAGCAGAATACCCGCACTCAAGTGACCCCATTTTGTAAGTTATACCCCTGACAAACATGTGGATGGTAAATCTGATGTAGGCACACACTGGAACTCTGGAGGGCGGGGGTGGGGTGGGAAAGGGGGGCTAGCATTAAAATTTCGGAGCACAGAATTTGCTATATTTCTTTTGGGGGCGAGGAGTTATTTCACTTTTCCAGTGCCCTTGTGCTATCAGTAACGTGGAAGCACCCTATATTTACATTGACAGATGAAACCAGGGGAGGAGTCCTGAGGAGATAATTTGCATATTCCCACTGCATTTTGGGATAAGTGAAGAGTCTCCGCGAGCTCAAAGAAAACTGGATTTTGGCCGTTGGAGCTGAAAGGAGGATATCGGTAAACCGAATTTTGGAGCGTTTTTCACTGTTTTCATAACACATTAACAATAAGAACATGGAAGAGTCCAGGAGCCATTTGGTGAGCTGCATATCCTGATACATCTTCACATACTTGCCAGGGAAAAGCCAAACTTCACATGCCAGAAATGCAAGCTTGTGTCCCTGTTGGAGGAAAAGTTGCAAAATCTAGAAGAGAGGTTAACTACCTTGAAAATCATTAAGGAAGGTGAAGAGTTCTTAAGACAGAGGAGAATTATCTCTTCATGATACAGGAAGAGAAGAAATTCGAACTGCACCTGATGAAACAGAGGAATGGAAGCATGTGACCCAGAGAAGCAGGAGTATCGAGAGGCAGTCAGCACCCATACTGCTCAGGAACCAGTACCAGGCTCTCACACAGGAGAACCATGAAGAAATACAGCAAGATAAGACTTTGCCCACAATGAATAAACTTGTAAGCCCTCAGAATCCTCCTGGATAGAGAAAGAAAATGTTGTGAAGAAAAAACGGAGAGTGGTGGTCATGGGGGATTCCCTGTTGAGAGGAACAGAGGCCGCTATCTGCAGACCAGACATAACCTCAAGAGAAATGTGCTGTCTTCCAGGAGCAAAAATTAAAGATGTGTCTGACTGGATACCAAGACTTTTCAGACCTACAAATCACTACCCATTCCTGCTAATACATGTGGGAACAAATGACCCTGCAAGAAAGGACCTGGAAACCATCTGCAGTGACTTTGAAGACTTAGGCAAGAAAGTGAAAGAATTGGGAGCGCAGGTGGTCTTCTCATCCATCCTCCCAGTGGATGGCCATGGAGCAATGAGGTGGAATAAGATTCTAAAGGTAAACAACTGGCTAGTTCGATGGTGCTGTCAACAAGGATTTGGATTTCTGAATCATGGAATAAATTACCTATATGATGGACTACTTGCTAGAGATGGGATGCCCCTTACGAAGACTGGAAAACATGTATTTGGAAGTCGCCTTGCTACACTCATCAAGAGAGCTTTAATCTAGAACAATATGGGAAGGGAAGCAAAAGGCCAGAAAAAGCCATACAGCTGACAAATACTATTGAGATCTCTGCTATTGGAAGTGGAAAGGAAGAACAAAGACAAAAAAATCTAAGTAATAAAAATATGGGAGGAAGAGAAACCAATCACAAACTAAAATGTTTTTATACAAATGCACAAAGCATGGGCAACAAACAAGGAGAATTGGAACTACTAACGCAGGAAAAGAAATATGATGTCATTGGAATCACTGAAACTTGGTGGGACGATACACATGATTGGAATGCAAGGCTAAAAGGATACAACTTATTTGCAAGAAGCAGACTTGATAAACGAGGAGGAGGTGTTGCATTGTATGTTAGAAAAGCGTATATCTGCAGAGAGATTGAAGCAGAGACTTCGAGTTCTGTGGAAAGTGTTTGGGTCAGAATACAAGGAGAGAACAACGGAAAGGACACCATTGTAGGCATTTACTACAGGCCACCTGGGCAAGCTGAAGATATGGATGAACTCTTTATGTATCAAATGACCAAGTTCTCCAAAAAATATGACGTAGTGGTCATGGGAGATTTCAACTATCCAGACATTTGTTGGGAATCTCTCTCAAGTAAACTAACAGGTCAAGCAAATTCTTATCCTCTCTTGCTGACAACTTTATCTTCCAAAAGGTAGGGGAGAAAACAAGGGGATCTGCTACTTTGGATCTAATCCTTATAAACAGGGAGGAAATGGTTGAGGAGATAAAAGTGGCTGTGACCCTAGGAGGCAGCGATCATGCTATTATAGAATTTTGGATAACTAGAGGAGGAAGACATGTGAAGACTCAAACTTCAAGGTTAGATTTTAGATAGGCAGATTTTAAGAGACTCAGAAAGAGAATAGGAGGGATCCAATGGCTGGATGTCCTTAAGGACAAAAATGTCCAGGAAGGATGGGAAATTTTTTAAAAATGAGATTCTCAAAGCACAATCGTTAACAATCCCGAAAAGTAGGAAGAATGGGAAGCATTTAAGGAAACCAGGATGGATGAACACAGCACTTAAACACATGCTAAAAAGAAAGAAAGAAATGTTTATCAAATGGAAAGAAGGAGTCATATCTAAAGAAGATTATAATGCAGTCTGCAGATCCTGCAGGGCACGTATCAGGTCAGCTAAAGCTGACAATGAATTAAGGCTTGCAAGAGATGTCAAAAGCAATAAAAAAGGATTTTGGGGGTATGTCAAAAGTAAAAGAAAAGTCAAAGATGCTATAGGATTTTTACAGGATGAAAATGGTGAAATGGTAAGAAAGGATGTTGAGAAGGCCGAACTTTTTAATTCCTATTTTGCATCTGTTTTCTCTCAGAAAGAAAATGGAACATCAACTGATCTTCACTGTCCTATTAAAGGAATTAAAGAATCCAGGTTATCTGTAAACAGAAAGATTGTGAGGGAATATTTAGCTAACATAAATGAGTTCAAGTCTCCAGGTCCAGATGAATTAAACCCCAGAGTACTGAAGGAGATCGTAGAAGAAATTTTAGAACCACTCTCCATAATCTTTGAAAATTCTTGGAGAACAGGAGAAGTCCCAGAAGACTGGAGAAGAGCAAATGTTGTTCCTATCTTCAAAAAGGGGAAGAAAGTGGACCCAGGGAACTATAGGCCGGTGAGTCTGACTTCTATACCAGGAAAGATCTTTGAACAAATTATTAAACAACATGTATGTAAGTACCTGGATAAGAATGAAGTGATTAACCAGAGTCAGCATGGGTTTGTAACTAACAAGTCATGTCAGACTAACTTAATTTCCTTCTATGACAGAATCACTGACTGGGTGGATCAGGGAAATTATTAAGGGGACGGTTGCAAACAACTTTTATTAAATAATGGAAAGCAACCGTACACGGGGTCCGCGATGCAGCCTGGTGGACTGCGGCCAAACACCTTCCGGGTGAGAAGGTAAAACAACCAACTTAAATAACAATCCCTTCCGTGTTACTGCACACCGGAACGGGAATAGGGATTCGCACTATCTTCGTTAACAGCACGAGAGATGTGCGATAAATAATATATCTGTAGCCCTGTTAACTGCACAGGGACTACACAGCAGACGCTAGGATGCGTGTGTGACTCACGTCGGCGAATACGTGCTCCCAGCCTGCGTGCTACCGGACTGAGGAGAATCTCTCCACGTGGCTTACAGGCGGTGCTGGGAATAGGGTGTCTGCAGACTGCTCGGGGTGTATGGTGACCCCTTTGTCGGAGCCAGACTGTCAGATGAAGCTACCTGCCTATTTCATCTAAGCCTGCCTATTTCCACTAAACCTGCCTGCCAGAAACTAAAGCACACGTGGAGCCCAAAAGACCAAGCGTCCACACAACACCATCACAGCTCAATGATCAGAGCGCGCCGCCATATCTGTGGGCGGGCTATTTAAAGATTAAGCCCTGCCCACCATCGCACTATTGGTGACGTCACCCGCAACCAATCAGGTGGCGCCAGGTCACCGGATCAGCTGACTCCCAAACCACCAATCACGGTCCACCATGTCACGGGCATGCTCGGTGCAGAGAATCCTGGACTTAAGCTTTAGCAGCCCTGTTTCCCTCCGCAACCTATCCTTCATGTTGCTAGGAACAAAGACCAAAGAGACAACCTGTATATCTCGTGCACCAGCTAGGCGTTGGGACTGATGATGATGCTGAGCACCATCAGCCCTGGCTGGACCAGAATGGGAGACTACAGAATCCACTGATGGTTCTGAACCCATTTCAAATCCAGCAAACACCCGACGCCTAACAGAAATGCTGTAGATATAGTATATCTTGACTTCAGCAAAGTATTTGACAAAGTATCTCACACCATCCTTATTGAAAAAATGACCCAGTATTGAAAGGACAAGGCAACTGTTAGGTGGATTCATAACTGGCTTAGTGATCGACTCAACGGGTGGTCGTAAATGGCTTCACATCCAGCTGGATGAATGTCTCAAGTGGGGTACCACAGGGCTCTGTCCTGGGACCTGTATTGTTCAACATCTTTAGCAATGATTTAGATGACGGAATTGAGGGTAAACTGATTAAATTTGCTGATGACACAAAGCTAGGAGGGATAGCTAACACTAGAGAAGAGAAAGAGAGGATTCAAAAAGACCTTAATAAACTGGAGCAGTGGGCAGCAAGTAACAGAATGTTTTTTAACAGGGAAAAATGCAAAGTACTACATCTGGGCAATAAAAATGAAAAAAGCATATACAAAATGGGAGGAATAGAGCTAAGCAACAGTACATGTGAAAAATACTTAGTTATACTAATAGATCATAGACTGAACATGAGTCAACAGTGTGATGCAGCAGCAAAAAAAGGCAAATACAATTCTGGGATGTTTTAACAGAAGCATACAATCTAGATCACGTGAAGTCATTATCGGACTTTACTCCTCTTTGGTGAGACCTCATCTGGAATACTGTGTCCAGTTTTGGGCACCACATTTTAAAAAAGACATCGACAAACTGAGCAAGTTCAGAGAAGAGCGACCAGAATGGTGCCCGGTCTGCAAACCATGTCCTATGAGGAACGGTTGCAGGATTTGGGAATGTTTAGCTTGCAAAAAAGAAGACTGAGAGGAGACTTAATAGCTGTCTACAAATATGTCAAGGGCTGTCACATTGTAGAAGGATCATCTTTATTCTCATTTGCACAAGGAAAGACTAGAATCAATGAGATGAAACTGAATGGGAGGAGACACAGATTAGATATTAGAAAAAACTTTTTGACAGTTAGGATGATCATCGAGTGGAACAGGCTGCCACGAGAGGTGGTGAGTTCTCCTTCAATGGACGTCTTCAAGCAGAGGCTGGACAGACATCTGTCTGAGATGATTTAGTGAATCCTGCTTTGAGCTGGGGGTTGGACCAGATGACCCAGGAGGTCCCTTCCAACTCTACAATTGTATGATTCTATGGATCTGAGTGTTTTGTTTGTTTTGTGGATAGATTTGAAGCTTTTATTGGGAACATTTAACATAACATTTTGGATCATATTTATCCTGTGCTCTATGCTGAGCACTTATTTTGGGGTTTCCATCGAAATCTCTGGGTGACGTGATTCAGGTGACACCCCCCAGTGGATCCATTCATTATAATGAGGCAGCAGAGTTACTCTTCTGGGCTCCATCTTACCTCTGTTCAGCGTTGTCCTACTTTTCAGAGGTGTCCAAAACTGCGGCCGATCGCGCATTTATGCACACCTAAAAAGACGGACAATACCAACTCACAGGCCAGACGGCGTCCAGTGTTGCCATCTGCCTTGTTTTAGGGAATCGTCCTCTGGGACAGTCATGTAAGGGCTTGTTTTTTGCGGGACGATTTGACGTTTTTATTGGTACCATTTTTGGTCACATGTCATTTTTTGATTGCTTTCTATTCTAAATTTGGGGAGGGAAAATAAACAAAAACTGGCAATTCAGGAATTGTGTTTTTTTTTTTTTTTAATGCCGTTCCGCGTGTGGTAAAATTGATAAGGCAGAGTTATTCTTCAGCTCTGTACGTTTACAGCGGTACCACATTAATAGCGTTTTTATACAAAAAATATATATATTTTTTGCATCGCTTTATTCTGAGAGCTATAATTTTTTTATTTTTTCACTGATGGGGCTGTATAGCGGCTTGTTTCTTGTGGGACAAGATGACGTTTTCAGCGGTACTAATTTTATTTAGATTTGGTTTTTTTATCGTGTTTTATTCCCCTTTTTTTTTTGATGATAAAGCATCGTTAGCCTCGTTTTTTTAAGTTTTTTTTGTGCGGCGTTCACTGAAGGGGTTAAATAGTGTGACACTTTTATAGGTCGGGTTGTTCCAGACTCGGCAATACCAAATATGTGTACTTTTTTTTATTTTTTTATTTTTTTTTACATAAAAATGTGTATTTATTAGTGAATATTTTTTTTAATTATTATTATTATTATTATTATTTTTTTTTTACACATTTTTTGCCATTTATTTTTTACTTTTTTATTTAGTCCCTTTATGGGACTTTCACTTGTATCTCTTTGATCACAGGTATAATGTATTGCAATGTACTAGATTGCAGTGCATTCATTATACCTTTAGTGAACGCTCCTGAGCCCATGCTGTGAGCATGGTTTCAGCAGCTTTCCGTAGCTTGGTGACCCGGGGGTCGTCATGACGACCCCTGGTCACCATGGCAATGATTGGGCCCCACGTCATCGCAGGGCCACCGATCTGTCAGGGGGTTAACAGCCAGGGGTGGTGCTGACACGGCTACTAGCTGTTTAGTGCCGGAGCTCAGCCACTGGCGGCGCTGAACTCCGACACTGATCGGGCTGGAGACGCTGATATTTCAGCATCTCCTGCACGATCATGCTGAGATCGGTCAGTCAGATTGACTGACCGATCGCAGCAATCTAGGTGTGCGGACCGACCATATGGCTCCCTGCACCCCTTCTTGTGCTGCTCAGCTGTCACAGATAGCTGTCCACACGTATCTGTCACTGCGTGTTTACACGCTGTGACAGTTTAAAGCCATAACGGACACTGCACGGCAAGGAGCATTAACTTACACCTGCTCATGCCGTGCAGTGTCCGTCATTGGGCGTTATGGGGTTAATACCGCTGTCAAGTGTGATGGTGACATGTAACAGACTTTAACATAATGGCCATCAGTTCTAATGAACATGGGGCCACCGTGCAGTATGAATGCACATTGACGAAGGGTTACCTTGACTGCCGGATGACCACTTTAAAAAAATATATATATGGCTCTCAGAATATGGTGACAAAAGCCAAATTGTTTTTGTAAATGTTTTATTTTATTTTTAATTAGTAAATCATGAATAGAAATATATAGATTTGGTTTCCCGTAACCATACTGACCCATAGAGCAAAGGTAACAGATCACCACTAGATTAGCACAAAGTAAGGCTGAGTTCACACGATGCGTTTTTCGTGCGTTTCCGCGGCGTTTTTGCAGTTGCGTAAACGCCGCGGAAAAGCATGAAAAACGCATGGTAGAAGGGCAGCAATGTTCCCCAATTGAAATCCGCATGTACTGTGCCCATGATGCGGATTTTTCCGCAGCGTAAACGCTGCGGTCAAAAATCCGCAGCATTTCAATTAATTTTGGGGAAACGCTGCTCTTTTGCCGCCATTAACTTGCATTAGACTGCATGAAATCCGCATCACTGTATATGTTGATGCGCTTTTCATGCGGTCTAATGTGCGGATGGTACCCGGGTGTGGAGGAGAGGACTCTCATCCAGACCCAGGTACCATTAAAAAAAAAAGAATAAAATAAAAAAACATATATTCTCACCTTCTGACGGCCCGCGCAGCGTCCTCCAGGCTTCCCGGGCACTTTGCGGTTGAATGAAGGACCTTCGCTGATGTCAGAGTCATGTGACGGGTCACGTGACGCTGACGTCGGAAGGTCCTACAGTCTTCACTGCCGGCAGCCGGGACCGATGAAGCAGGACACCGGGGGCCATCAGAGGGTAAAGTATATATTTATTTTTTATTTTTTGACATTCACATACTATATAAATCCATGCCGTTTGCATGGATTTATATAGTGTGAAGTTGACAAGCACTTTCCCCAAGTGATGCTAAAATCTCTTGGGAAGCGCTTGTCAACCCGCATGCGGAAATGCAAGTGAAGAAAGCTTCACATCCGCATGTCCCTGGCAGGAAACCGCATGTACAATCCGCATGTACAATCCGCATGCGTTTTTTCCTGCCAGAGAGATGCAGAAACGCTCAGGAAAAAATCCTGAGCATTTCTGCATCGTGTGCACATACCCTAAGTGGCGCTAGTACAAAACCTTGAAAAAGAAAATGTGGAATTACAGTTTTTTTCCTCACCGTTTCCACTTATTTCATAGAATAAGTGGTGTTCTGCAAAAAACAAGCCCTCTTGCGGCTATGTCGAAATATTAGAAAGGTTATGATTCTTGTTACAAGGAGAGGAAAAACTAAGTTACAATATCCTGGGGAAAAGCTCTGTGTCTGCCTCCTGAAAACCTCCAGCTCAGGGTTTGTTACCCGACCGACGACATGTTTAACAGATTCCTTTGACTAAACCACCCTTCACATGTCCATATAATACCGATACTGGAAAAATGGTACCGGTGTCATAAGTATTTTGGATCAGTGTGTCATCCGTGTGCCATCAGTGTTCCATCCGTGTGCAATTCATTTTTTTTCCACCATGACTTAAATATCAATTCCAAAGCTTCTCCTATACTTTGCAATGTTAAACATGTACAGCACACGGTTGTCACAAGGATGTTTCACACGGAGCCCGAAATGTGTATTGGCCCTTGTAATCCATGCGGACGGGTCTCATGCAAAGATCTCCATAGATTATGATAGGTATGTGTGCATACGTGTCTTCAATGCATGTGAAAGCGAATGCCACACGTGCTGAAAACATGTACATGTGAAGGAAGCTTTACACACTGTGTGAACAAGTATGAAAAGTCACCTCTTAATCATTGAATTAAGGTTTTCTCTTTTGGTTCATTGCCATGGGTATAAAATCCAGCATCTAAGCATGTAGTCTGCCTGTGCGAACAGTTGTGATAAAATGGCTCGTTCTAAAGAGCTCCCTGAATTCAGCATCTTGCTGTCATATGTTGTCACAAGTCAGTTCATGAAAGTTCAAATAAGACATGGCTGGGTGAGTTTGGTGTGGAAGAACATGACTGACCCTTCAAGAGACCTAACCTCAACTCCATCAGATAGATACCTTTTGGATTAACCAGAGATTACAAGCCAGGTCCCCTTGTCCAACATCAGTGTCTGACCTGATAACTGCTCTTCTGGAAGAATGGACAACAAATTGCACAGAAATATCCCCAATTTTTTTTTTTAGAGTGGAAGCTTTATTAGCTGCAAAGGGAGATCAACTCCATGTTAATGACCCTGGATTTAAAAAGGAATGTCATAAAATTTCCTCCAGGAGTAATGTGTATGTGTCCCAATAATTTTATCCCTACAGTGTGTAATAGGTTCTGCTTCTTCCATGGTGAGAGGTGGAGACTGCTTCTCTGATGATGTGTAAATCTGGAGGTGAATGAGAATCATAATCAGTTTTGTTATATATTTTAGGAAGGACGTCCAGAATAAGAGGCAGAAAGCGTCCAATTATTGAGGACGACAGTGAGGAGGAGGTGCAGCCAACGTAAGCACTAAATACGACTATCATTCGTTACATTGTATTGTAAGGCTATGTTCACATGTCTGGTAGTTATACCTGTTTTTGGATTTGTTAGGGGTGATAAAAAATGAAAAGATACAATGCAAAATTAGTTCATTCAAATAAGGACGGGAATGTCTTAAATAGTTTTCTTTTTTACTGCAATCTGTTTTTTAGCAGGATCATGTGCCGATTTGCCATGAGCGTTACCCGTTGGCCATCGCTCATAGCAGATGATCATTTTAACCATGTGTAGCACAAGTGATCGGATGAAGGCACCTTCAAGTCTTCTAAGGAAACTATTAAGGCCAGAAAAAAGTAAAAAAAAAAAATTATTTTTTTTTTTAAATATAAACGTTCAAATCACCCCCCTTTTGCCCCATTCAAAATAAATGAATAATAAAACAAAAATATACATATATTGCTGCATTCTGAATCGCCCGATCTATCAAGATATAAAAAGAATTAATCCAAATGGTAAACTGTGTAACGAGAAAAAAAATCAAAACACCAGAATTAAGTTTTTTTGGTCGCTGCAACATCGCAATAAAACGCAATCACCGGCGATTAAAACATATCTACCTAAAAATATTATCAATAAAACCTTCAGCTCAGCGTGCGAAAAATAAGCCCTCACCCAGCCCCAGATCCTGAAAAAGGGAGACGCTACGGGTCTCGGAATATGGTGCCATTATAATTTTTTTTACAAACTTTGGAATTTATTTCACCACTTTAAAAAAAATAACCTATTCATGTTTGGTATCTACAAACTCATAATGACCTGGAGAATCATAATTGCAGGTCAGTTTTAGCATTTAGTGATCATGGTAAAATAACAACAACCAAGAAACAAGTGTAGAATTATACTTTTTTTGCAATTTTGACGCACTTTTGAATTTTTTCCTTTTTCTCCAGTACACGACATTGTAAAACCAATGATGTCGTTCAAAATTACAATTCGTCCCAGAAAAAATAAACCATCACAGGGACATATTAAAAAATAAAAAAGTTATGCCTCTGGGAAAAAGGGGAGCGAAAAACGGAAAATCCCAAGGTCGTGAAAGGGTTAAAGGATAGAAATCCTCAACTATATTGATTGTATTGATTGAACAGTACCACCACATACCACCATAGCATTACTGAATCTCTCTATACCATGTGTGGTTAATACCGTAACTAATACTGCCATATAGTTACTAAATTATACTTTTATAACATGATTTTAGAACCACCATACTGTAACTGAAAAACAGCATCATATTGTGACTTTATCACTTGGGGTCTGAGCTGTTTTGATGCCCAGCGATCAAAAAGTTATTTAATTCTAAATGCCCTCAGACTCATGAGATAGAAGTTGGCTAAACCCGGTGATTTTGGCTTGAATCGGTTAGCTTCCTAACATCTGTGGGGACAGGCCTGATTCTAGCTTTTTTTTTGGTGCCCAAGGCGAAAATTCAAGTGGCACCCCTCCCAGCAGTTCATGGTATACCTGCAGTGAATAAACACAATCCCATCATTGTTTTTTAGGTTTTGCTTTTAAGATATTCTTTATGTGGTAAAAGTGACGTGTGAACATGATTCTCCAGGTCTTTGTGATTACAGTAATCCCTAACTTTCAGAGATTCTTATTTTTGTTAAAAAAAAACAACATTTAGCTTGTGATGCTTTTTTTAGGACCTGTTAGAACAATAAAAATATATCTATGAAGCTATGTGAGGGCTGTTTTTTGCATAGTAAGTTGAAATATTTATTGCTATCAATTCAGGGTGCATACATTTGGATGGCTTTTTGCTGTAAGAGGTGTGGTGACACAAAAAAGTAGTTCTGCTATTTTTTTTTCTCTTTACTGCATATGTTAGTTCTTTTTATATTTTGATAGATCAGACTTTTAAGGATGTGGACATACCAAATTTTTTTTAATTGTTTAATTTGTTTTTAATGAGGGAAGACCGCACCAGATCCATGATCATTAAATGAATACATCACCAGAACATTCCATCAGTACATGAATGGCACCAGCATCATCATCAGTACTTAGATACAGCACCAAAACAACCATTAATACACTAATTCATTATTAGAACCATAATCGGTAATTGAATATAGCACTGGAACCATCATTATTAATTGAATACATCGCCAGAACCACCAACTGCACATGAATACAGTGAAGAGCAAAAGAGTATCAATGTTTTGAACTTTTGACTTTCAGGCTCCATATCTCACCATCCACTACTTCTTTTATTGTGACACTACCCTCATTTTATAGACAATCATCTTGTCTATCTCATATATAAACTTGAGTTGCAACTATTTAGCATATGATTAATTATGCAGATTCTTGTCATGTCACTGCACTGTTACTGTTTTGCTCCTAAAAATCTAAATACAATTTTTTATTATTTTATTAGTATTTTGTAAATCCACCTTTGGCTTTCAACACTGCCTGAATCCTTCTGGGCATGCTCTCGATCAGATTCAAACATGTCTTGACCGACATCTAATTCCGGTTCTCTTTTACATGTTCCCAGTTGGTGCATGCTCTTCGACTCGCTTGGATATGTATATAGTTTTTTATTCCATTCTACCCACAAGTGTTAAATTGGATTAAGGTCTGAGGTCTGTGGGGGCCAATCCAGCACTTTGACTTCATTGTCATTGAACCATTTATTTGCCAATCTCAACGTATGCTTTGGGTCGTTGTCCTGCTGGAACACTATGTTGTCCTTTTCATACCGATGGTACTCGAGTGTACAAAGTAATTCGTCTTGTAGGATACTCACATATAGCTCAGCATTGAGACCACCATTGATTCTGGTAAAGTATCCAACGCCTTTAGCTGTGAAACAACCCCATATCATCAGGCTTCCTTCACCGAACTTGACAGTTCCTTCAATTTCTCCATCCGTTAGCCCCATTTTCCTTTGTTTCTTCCAGACCCATTTGCACCCATCATAGCCTAGTCTATTGACTTTTGTCCCATAGCTCCAAACCACCCGTTTCCTATCTTCTACAGTTCACTTTTCATACCTTTTTGCAAACTTGTGTCGACGCTTCTTATGATGATATTGAAGTTGATGCTTCTTCATCTTTTTTTGAGCCACCATTCAAGACTTGTGTAACATGCGTTACACGGTGCTTGCATAGACATCTGTGATCTCACTATTACGAAACTTACAAGTTACTCCAGCCCGTGATATTGGAAGCAGACTTTGCATCCGTAAGTATGGCAAAAGAGGTGACGGGGAATGCATGATTGGAGCAGTAGGCTGGTACTCAAAAGGAGTTGGATATGCTGGAGACCTTGAAATGGTCTGGGAAGAAGCGCTCCCTGAAGGACGATACATTGCATACCGCATAGACCGCTCTTATCTAGGAGAGGTATCAGTGAGGAAGTGGTGGGTGCTGCCTTTCATGGTAATTGTAGGGTCTTGTGATGGTGTAGGTGTCTATCTGCCCTTTCTGACCCCCACCTGGTTAGGTAAAATGCAATATCCAAGTCGTTGTTGGTGAATTAAGACCCATGAGAACAATGAACATTTCTTCACTCCACATTTGCAAGTACAACTCCCTCTACCTTGATGGTTTTATCATTTAAAATAGTATTTTTCTTTTCACTTTGACTCTTAACACAGACCTTGATTTGTATGTTTCTACAGAAAGAAATTCACAAGAAATGAGGAAACCCCTCCGTCGTCTTTTGTGGCTTTTGAAAGCGACGTTTTGTGAGTAATTTTGACAACATATAATAAGTTCAAGTTAAACTTCACTTAAAAGCTATGTTCACGCATGTTGTGTTTTTTTTAGCATTTTTTGCTGCAGATTTTTATGCAAATTTTCAGCTGTGTTTTGCAGTACCAGCAAAGTCTATGAGAAACCAGAATTGTCTGTTCACACATCATGCTTTTTTGTTGTTGTGTATTTTGTGCCTTGGTTGGGTTTTTGGAAAATAGAGCATGTCACTTCTTTCAGCATTTTTGTCAGTGTTTTTTCACCCATGGGAAATAATGGGTGGTTGTAAAGGGAAGTGTCCCAGGTTGTACATGTATATACATGCTAGCCATGCTTGCAGATAAGTATACATGTATATATTGGCCCCACATCTCCCCATGTGTTTCAGTCTGTTTGCTGCTGGGGGAGGTTTCAATAGAATGTCCAGCCATGTGCTAAAACAGGTTTTGCGAGTATGGTTGGACTTGAACAAAGACCTTAGCCAGTGAGCAGGGAATAATACATCATTTCCTGTGACATGAAGCTGGACACTGGCTGGACTTAAAACCCCAGAATCCACATGTGCTAGGGCCCCTTAGACTCTTGAAGATGGACATAACAACACATGGCTGAGTATCTCTCTTCCCCTGTAACTTCTTTACTTACTAGCCCTACATACCCTGTACTAACCCTCCTAGATATTGATAGATATATATAGGCAAAGTTGGTATAGTTGGGTGGGCCGATATTGCATGAGTGATTAGCAAACGTGGGTGGAAAATATATTAGGTAATTGGGAATTGTGAATCCGTTTTGTGTACTGTGTTAGTGTGATACATAGTAGTATATTAACTGTAGACTTTTGTGTAATAAATACCTTTTATTAGCACACGGTTTTGTCTCAGTTGGTATATAGTATAGGGCTCAGATAACGTTAGTGGAAATTAATTATTAATAGTCAAGTTTGATGTTAATAGTTAATATCGGACCTCAATAGAGGTGTAGGAGAGTTCCCCCATTAATTACTGATAGTTTGGAGGAAAATCGCATCCTTATACAGTGGTGAAAAAAACGCTGAAAAAATGCACTAAAATTTGCAGCAGCGTTTTTGATGGTGAAATAGAATGGGGTTCTTTTTTAACAGAACTTTATGTACATGCATAAATAGAGACAGGACAGTGAAAAAAATCGCTGAAAAAACTCAAAAAACGCAGCAAAACGTTTTTGACACAGCTGATTTCCTGCCAGAGATTGTGTTTTGATGCAGTTTTCTGAAGCTGAAAAACACAACATGTGTGAACACAGCCAAAGTAAAAAAGTTAAAGGGGTTTACCCGCAAAGTTCATTTTAATCAATAGATCTTGATAATAATAAATTCCACAATTGGATGTGTTTATCTCAGCACAGGAACATTTTATTTAATCTTATAAATGGGCCCCTGCTGTGTACTGTGTAATGGCTTTGTCTGACGGTACAGGGACATGGACAGATAATTCCACAGCTCCTGGGAAGGGGGAGACGCAAAAGAGTCTACAGACATTACAGGACTGGATCACAAAAAATTCTTTCTTTGAGGTAAAACATTTTTTAAAAACAGGCAGGGAAATGTTTTATCTCACATTCATTTTCAAGGAAAACGAACGAGTGCAATCCGATAAAAAATTGGATTCTACTTTGACCAATATTAATTTATGAGTTACAGCTCATCTGTGATTTTTTTCACAGCTGAAATCGGACTTAGAAAAAAAATCGCAAGTCAATGGGTGCGAGAAAAATAAAATCACACGGCTCTCGGACCTTGCGAGTGCCGCTCAATTTTTAAATACCTAGAATCAATTAATTTATTTGAAAGAAACACATAGACTCCTTTAATAAATCTAAATTTAACTAATAACATAACACCCATTCCATTGAAGCCGATGTCAATTGAAATAAAATAATAAAGCATCATCATCCTCACCTGTCCCTGACGTGAATAAAATCATCCATTTGTTGCGCGACAGGTCTAGGTCTGCTACATCAAGATGGCAGGCTGTATTGTCGCAAGATACGACTATACAGTCTGCCATCCTGCAGAGACAATTAGCTGTGCAAGCTTGCGCACCTCAGTGTCTCCCGTGCTGGCAGAAAGGTCATCGGAGTCCTTATCCAATGAACTCTGTTCACCTCACTGACATTAACGCATGTGCGGTGAGAACTTTCCAACAGCACTGCAGTAAAAAAAGAACACACTTTGTAACGTGTGTTTTCACAGCGCAAATGCACCCAAAAACACATGCATATCATAAATAAATAAAAAAAAATGATGTATGTTCCCCCCTACTTTTTATAACCAGCCTATGTAAAGAACAGAGGTGTGCTCTTGTATTAACAAGATAGGAAGGTCCATAGATATTGGCCCTTTCCTAGCCTAAAAATAAAAGCCTGCAGTTACCCCAGAATTGGTGCATCGATGAGATGCGCCAACTCAGGCTCTTTGCTGGCTTTTCCTGATTGCGATGGTGCAGTGGCAATTGGGGTAGTAGTTTTATCAGGTTGATGTCAGCTTTGTAATGTAATGATTGACAAAAGTCTGGGATGGGCTGAAATGTTTTGTATGTGGACCTCCATTAAAAAGAACTTTTAATCAACCACATGAGTGACGGGATTTGTCATTTTAAGCCTTGTAATGTCAGCTGGCATCAAAACCAAGGGTTAGTAATGGAGTGGTGTCTATCAGACACCCCCATTACTAACCCAGTAATAAAAAATAAAAAAAAACACACACACAGGAAAACATGGTTTATTTTAAAGAACACTCCCCCACACCTCGTTCACCTATTTATTAAAAAGCAAAAAAAAAACATGAAGATCCAACGTAATCCAGCCAATCAGAAGAAGTCCAAAAATGGGAACCTGAAAGACATAAAAGGAAAGTTAAATAAATAAAAGGAAGAAACTCTCGCTCATTCGCCAATTTATTTTTAAATTACAATCTCTGCACCTGCGACGTAACCCATTGGGGTTCCCACGACATCTAACGATTCTGTACAGCAAGCTATGGAGCGTCGTTTTGAGAACCATGCTTCATAGGTCACTCCCGGTTATGTCTCACAACTAGTGTTGAGCATTCCGATACTGAAATATCGGGTATCGGCCGATATTCGCGGTATCGGAATTCCGATACTTAATTCCGATACTTTTACAATATCGAATACCGGAATCGGAAGTTCCCATAATGCCTGTGCTCTGCAGTGTCTCTGAAGGATGACAAGCTGGATGGCAGCGCTCAGCTGAGATCCAGCCTGTCATCAGAACGCCATCCCAGCGTGAGAGAATTCTCCTGATTGTTTAAAAGCCGGCGGGCGGTAAAAAGCCGCCAGCTTTTAAACATTCACACAGTCCCATACTGCTTCCCCGCAGCCTCCCACCCCGATCCTCCGCTCCCCTCGCCACCTCCCATCCCGATCGTAAGTTAGGACCGGGCGGGGAGCACAGCACCAAGGAGCGGGGAGCGAAGGACCCGGGCGGGGAAGCCGGCAGTGAAAAGACTTCACCGCCGGCTTTCCCTTTCTGTGCTGCGCTTTCCCGCCGGATATTTCAAATGAACAGCTGAGGTATCAGCTGATGCCGATCAGCTGTTCATTTGAAGTCGCCGCGTTGCCCTCAGAGGGTTCATGTGAGTTCATGCTTGACTGCATGAGCTCACATGAACTTTCCCACGGCCGCACAGGTCAGCCACACCTCCCAGACCCGTCATGATTGGTGTGTGTGGGTGTCTGTGCGATGTGTGCGGGTGTGCGCGGTGTCTGTGCGATGTCTGTGCGGTGTCTGTGCGATGTGTGCGGTGTCTGTGCGATGTGTGCGGGTGTGTGCGGTGTCTGTGCGATGTGTGCGGGTGTGTGCGTGCAGGCAGACATAGGCCGATGTGACACTACTACTCCCATCGGCCTATGTCTGTCCCCCGTCCACTCGTGCCAGCAGGATCAGCTTGATGGGAGCAGTAGTTCCCATCAGCCTGATCCTGCTATTTAAATTGCACTACTGTGTCCCCAATAAATGTTAGATACATGTCATTGGTGGCCAGTGGTTACCTAAAAGAAATTAGTTCATACATTACCTGTCCCCGCCGAACGCCACCTAAAATAAAGTAAAAAATAAAAAACTACACCTATACTCACCTAGACACCTAATTCCCCGAAGCCATCGATCTCCTGTAATAAAATATAAAATAATAAACCACAACCTTATCCTTACCCCTCCGTAGTAGTCCACGAGTGTCCCACGAAGATCTCCATTTCAGAGCAGCCACATAGAATGTGACCGCTCTGAACCGCTGCCGCCGCTAGAATGATGGGGCCGTAAAGCAGCCCCGTCATTGCATAAGCGGGTTCGCCGGAGTTCAGGCAGCGCTGCTCCGGTTAGCTGCTTTACGGCCCTACTGTATCGTGAGAAATTCCCATGGTACAGCAGTGCCGTAAAGGAGGTCTCCGGAGCTGCGCTGCCTGAATGCACTCCGGTGACCTCAGTCAGTGGCTCCCGCTGCCGGGAGCGGACGTGTTCCCGGCAGCGTGAGCTTACAGCAGCCATGCACAGCTGTCACCTTCTCCAGATGTGACAGCTGTGCATGGGAGATCAGCGCAGGAACGTGGACAGGTAACTATTTTTTTTTAGTAAACTAAGAATTAAATAAAATGGTGTGTTTTATTTCAAATAAATTATTTTTTTCTGGGTGTAGTGTGTTT
This sequence comes from Phyllobates terribilis, assembly GCF_046119375.1. Taxonomy (NCBI): domain Eukaryota; kingdom Metazoa; phylum Chordata; class Amphibia; order Anura; family Dendrobatidae; genus Phyllobates; species Phyllobates terribilis. The sequence continues at coordinate 217,505 of NW_027364404.1, forward strand.
TTTCTTTTTAACACTTTGTAGGTTAGTAATGGGGGTGTCTTATAGACGCCCATCATTACTAACCTGGGCTTCATGGCAGCTGGCGCTGACATGAACCCCAGCCCTATTACCCCCTGCCACCGCACCAGGGCAGCGTGGAAGAGCGAGGCTAAGTGCCAGAATTGTCGCATCCTATGGATGCGCCATTTCTGGGGCGGCTGACGGCTGGTGTTTCTAGCCTGGGAGGGGGCCAATATTCATGGCACCCTTCCTGGGCTATTAATATCAGCCCCCAGCTGTCTGCCTAGCCTTTGCTAGCTATTAAAATAGGGGGGACCCCACGTCATTTTTTTGGGGGGTCCCCCATTTTAATAGCTAGTAAGGGCTAGGTATTCAGCTGGGGGCTGATATTAGTTGCCCGGGAAGCTCCGTGGGTATTACCCCCTTCCCAGGCTTCAAACATCTTCCCCAGCCGTCTGCTTAACCTCCGCTAGAGACTAAAATTATAGGGGATCCCACGCCAATTTTTTTTAAAATAAATCCTTTATTTTAACACTAAATGACATTTGATGAGTTAATAAAGATGCAGTCCCTAAATTATTATTTATTTTTTAATTAATTTTTCCCAAAAATTTTGACGTGGGCTTTGTCATATTTTTGTATGCCAGCCAGGTATAGCATCCAGCTTCTATGAACGCGCCATTTTCCGGGGCGGCTGCGGACTGCAATTTGCAGCGGGTGGGGCCCAGAAAGCTTGGGTCTCCCTGCGCTGCAGATTCCATCCCCCAACTGCCTAGTTGTACCTGGCTGGACACAAAAATAGGGCGAAGCTCCACGTATTTTTTTTTTTAATTATTTCATGAAATTCATGAAATAATAAAGAAAAAAAGGGCTTCCCTATATTGTTGTGTCCGGCCAGGTACAAATAGGCAGCTGGTGGTTGGGGGCAGCCCGTTCCTGCCTGCTGTACCTGGCTGGACACAAATATAGTGCAAAGCCCCACGTCAATTTTTTTTTAATTATTTCAGAAAATTCATGAAATAATTTAAAAAAAATTGATGTGGGGCTTCGTCCTATATTTGTGTCCAGCCAGGTACAGCAGGCAGGAACGGGCTGCCCCCAACCACCAGCTGCCTATTTGTACCTAGCCGGACACGACAATATAGGGAAGCCCTTTTTTTAAAAAATTATTTCATGAAATAATTAAAAAAAAATTGACGTGGAGCTTCGCACTATATTTGTGTCCAGCCAGGTACAGCAGGCAGGAACGGGCTCCCCCAACCACCAGCTGCCTATTTGTACCTGGCCGGACACAACAATATAGGGAAGCCCTTTTTTTCTTAATTATTTCATGAATTTCATGAAATAATGAAAAAAAAAAAATACGTGGGGCTTCGCCCTATTTTTGTGTCCAGCCAGGTACAACTAGGCAGCTGGAATCTGCAGCGCAGGGAGACCCAAGCTTTCTGGGCCCCACCCGCTGCAAATTGCAGTCCGCAGCCGCCCCGGAAAATGGCGCGTTCATAGAAGCGCCATCTTCTGGCGCTGTACCCAACTCATCCAGGGCCCTGGTCCGGTGGCTCACTGGGTAATAAAGGGGTTAAGGCCAGCTTGGCATTATCAGCTGGCCCTAAGCCCGAAATTCATGGGGTCACGCCAATATTAGACATGACCACCATGAATTTCTAGTAAAGTATTTAAAAAAAACACAACACCCAGAATAAAGTCCTTTAATTGAAATAAAGACACAATTCTTTATTGTTCTAAATTAAACTATACTTACCATCATTCCCATTCCAGCTGAAGCCAACGATCTCCTGCAATAAAAGAAAAATAATAAACCAACCTCATCCTTACCTTCCCATGGATCCCACGACAGCTTCAGCTCTGCTACATCGAGATGACAGGCTGGACCGCAGCAGAACGCTGCCATCCAGCCTGTCATCCCGCAGACACTGAGAAGCGCAGGCATGCTTGCGCTCCTTAGTGTGTCTCTGTGACGGCATAAAGATGAGTCGAGTTCATGTCCAATGAACTCAGCTCACCTCATGCACATCACTGACAGCGTGGGAAAATTCTCCTGCACTCAACGCTTCAGCGTGAGAATTCTCCCACGCTGTCAGTGACGTACATGAAGTGAGCTGAGTTCATTGGACATGAGCTCACTTCATGCACGTCACTGACAACGTGGGGAAATTCTCATGCTGAAGCGCTGAGTGCAGGAGAATTTTCCCACGCTGTCAGTGACGTGCATGAGGTGAGGTCATGTCCAATGAACTCGGCTCACCTCATGCACGTCACTGACAGCGTGGGAAAATTCTCCTGCACTCAGCGCTTCAGCGTGAGAATTCTCCCACGCTGTCAGTGACGTGCATGAGGTGAGCCGAGTTCATTGTCGGCTCATCTGGATGCCGTCACAGAGAGACACAGGAGCGCAAGCATGCCTGCGCTTCTCAGTGTCTGCGGGATGACAGGCTGGATGGCAGCGTTCTGCTGCGGTCCAGCCTGTCATCTCAATGTAGCAGAGCTGGAGCCGTCGTGGGAACCATGGAAAGGTAAGGATGATGTTGGTTTATTGTTTTTCTTTTATTGCAGGAGATCGTTGGCTTCAGCTGGAATGGGCGTGACGGTAAGTATGGTTTAATTTAGAACAATAAAGAATTGTGTGTTTATTTCAATTAAAGGACTTTATTCTGGGTGTTTGTGGTTTTTTTTTAACTTTCACTATGGGGTTAGTAATGGGGGTGTCTTATAGACGCCTCTCCATTACTAACCTGGGCTTGATGTCAGCTGGCATTATAAGCTGACATCAACCCCAGCCCTATTACCCCACTGCCACCGCTACAGAGCAGTGGGAAGAGCGAGGCTAAGTGCCAGAATTGGCGCATCCTATGGATGCGCCATTTCTGGGGCGGCTGACGGCTGGTGTTTCTAGCCTGGGAGGGGGCCAATATTCATGGCTCCCTTCCTGGGCTATTAATATCAGCCCCCAGCTGTCTGCCTAGCCTTTGCTAGCTATTAAAATAGGGGGGACCCCACGTCATTTTTTTGGGGGGGTCCCCCATTTTAATAGCTAGTAAGGGCTAGGTATTCAGCTGGGGGCTGATATTAGTAGCCTGGGAAGCTCCGTGGGTATTACCCCCTTCCCAGGCTTCAAACATCTGCCCCAGCTGTCTGCTTAACCTCCGCTAGAGACTAAAATTAAGGGGAACCCCACGCCAATTTTTTTTTTAAATTAATCCTTTATTTTAACACTAAATGACAAGTACAGTAATCAACACTATTACTGTACTTCATATATATGTGACTGACATGTTTCTATCTATCTAATCTATGTATGATTCTCTATTCCTTCTATTCTAAATTGTCGGGTACAGATGCTGAATTGCCGGCCGGCTTTCTTAAAGAGACGGTGCATGAAAACACTATTATTTTTTTAAATAAATCCTTTACACTAAATGACAAGTACAGTAACCAACACTGTCACTGTGCTTCTTATATGTGTGACTGACATGTTTCTATCTATCTAATCTATGTGTGAAGCTCTATTCTGTCTGTTATAAATTGTCGGGTACAGATGCTGAATTGCCGGCCGGCTTTTTTAAAGAGACGGTGCATGAAAACACTATTGTTTTTTTAAATAAATCCTTTACACTAAATGACAAGTACAGTAAGCAACACTGTCCCTGTACTTCATATATATGTGACTGACATGTTTCTATCTATCTAATCTATGTGTGAAGCTCTATTCTTTCTGTTGTAAATTGTCAGGTACCGGTGTATGCCGCTGCTGAATTGCCGGCTTTTCGCATAATACATTCTACATTATTCTTAGTTGTTTTACTTCATGTAGAATTAACCTACAAGGAAAGAAAGGGTTTATTTTCATTCCGATATTAGTGTCCCATTGACTTCCGGTTTCCGGTATCGGAATCGGCGATATCCGATACTTTTTGAGTATCGGTCCGATCCAATCCATACTATATTTCCTGATATCGGAAGGTATCGCTCAACACTACTCACAACCGATAACATCAGTAACTTAGTAATGTCATCGCTCATGAGTAGTGTTGAGTGATACCTTCCGGTATCAGGAAATATCTGGGGGCGGCTGACGGCTGGTGTTTCTAGCCTGGGAGGGTGCCAATATTCATGGCACCCTTCCTGGGCTATTAATATCAGCCCCCAGCTGTCTGCCTAGCCTTTGCTAGTTATTAAAATAGGGGGGACCCCACGTCATTTTTTTTGGGGGGTCCCCCATTTTAATAGCTAGTAAAGGCTAGGTATTCAGCTGGGGGCTGACATTAGTAGCCTAGGAAGCTCCATGGGTATTACCCCCTTGCCAGACTTCAAACATCTGCCCCAGTCGTCTGCTTAACCTCCGCTAGAGCCTAAAATTACGGGGAACCCTACGCCAATTTTTTTTGTAATAAATCCTTTATTTTAACACTAAATGACAAGTACAGTAACCAACACTGTCTCTGTACTTAGAAACATGTTAGTCACATACATAATATCTATCTAATCTATGTGTGATGCTCTATCTTTCTGTTCTAAATTGTCGGGTACCGCTGTTGAATTGCCGGCCGGCTTTTTTAAAGAGACGGTGCATGAAAACACTATTATTTTTTTAAATAAATCCTTTACACTAAATGACAAGTACAGTAAGCAACACTGTCACTGTACTTATTATATATGTGACTGACATGTTTCTATGTATCTAATCTATGTGTAATGCTCTATTCTTTCTATTCTAAATTGTCGGGTACCGCTGCTGAATTGCCGGCCGGCTTTTTTTAAGATACGGTGCATGAAAACACTATTATTTTTTTTAATAAATCCTTTACACTAAATGACAAGTACAGTAAGCTGAGCGCTGCCATCCAGCTTGTCATCCTTCAGAGACACAGAGACCTATGAGCCCATTCCAATAAAATGAAGGTAAACTATTTCATCAACTGTTGTGTTCAAACTTTTTATTGGTATTGTACATGAGCATCCCTTTATAGTGAACCCCTTCAGTGCTGTTACTTTTTCTTCTCTTTGTAATTTATTACTCAAGAAGCTGTCCTCTTTTCTCATATATCCTGAAGTTCTAAATGTTGAAGGGGTTGTCCGGTCCAAATGGATAAGTCTGCAGTCACACTGTGTGACTGCAGACTCATGAATCCCCCTAGCGCAGGCACTTTGCGCTATGGGGATTTGCCGATATGAGACCCGGGACCGGAGGCTATGTATGTGTTATACATACCCCTGGCCAGTCAGCGCCGCCTCGCTTCGTTCACTTGTATGGAGTGAGGCCAGGCCCTATCTAGTGCCGTGGATTGCCAGTAGGAGCTTCGACTAGAAGACGCAGCCTTTCTCAATACAAGTGTATGGAGAGTGAGGCCTGTCCACTGGCCAAGGGTATGTATAACACATGCATACCCTCCATTACCAGGTCTCATACCGGCAAATCACCGCATCGCACAGTGCCTGTGCTGGGGGTTGGGATTCATAAGTCTGAAGTCACATAGAGTGACTGCAGACTTATCACTTTTGACCAGACAACCCCTTTAAATTTACTTGGTTTCATGTATGTGTATGTGAATGGTTAAAGTGGATCTGTCTCCAGATTTCACAATCCTTCCTGCACTGCTACTGGTGACATCTCTCACTGCTAAGTGCAAACAGATACCGTGGGTATGGAAAGTATTCAGACCCCTTTAAATTTTTCACTCTTTTTTCCATTGTAGCCATTTGGTAAATTCTAAAATGTTCATTTTTTTCCCATTAAAGTACACTCTGCACCCCATCTTGACTGAAAAAAAACAGAAATGTAGACATTTTTGCAAATTTATTAAAAGATAAAAACTGAAATATCATATGGTCATAAGTATTCAGACCCTTTGCTCAGACACTCATATTTAAGTCACATGCTGTCCATTTCCTTGTGATCCTCCTTGAGATGGTTCTGCTCCTTCATTGGAGTCCAGCTGTGTTTAATTAAACTGATAGGACTTGATTTGAAAAGGCACACACCTGTCTGTTTAAGACCTCACAGCTCACAGTGCATGTCAGACCAAATGAGAATCATGAGCTCAAAGGAACTGCCCAAGGAGCTCAGAGACAGAATTGTGGCAAGGCACAGATCTGGCTAAGGTTGCAAATGAATTTCTGCATTACCCAAGGTTCCTAAAAGCAAAGTGGCCTCCATAATCTTTAAATGGAAGAAGTTTGGGACCACCAGAAGTCTTCCTAGACCAGGCCGTCCAGCCAAACAGAGCAATCATGGGAGAAGAGCCTTGTTGAGAGAGGTAAAGAAGAACCCCAAGATCACTGGCTGAGCTCCAGAGATGCAGTAGGGAGATGGGAGAAAGTTCCACAAAGTCAACTATCACTGTAGCCCTCCACCAGTTGGGCCTTTATGGCAGAGTGGCCCAATGGAAGCCTCTCCTCAGTGCAAGAAATATGAAAGCCTGCATAGAGTTTGCTGAAAAACACATGAAGGACTCCAGACTATGAGAAATAAGATTCTCTGGACCGATGAGACGAAGATAGAACTTTTTGGTGATAATTCTAAGCGGTATGTGTGGAGAAAACCAGGCACTGCTCATCACCTGCCCAATACAATCCCAACAGTGAAACATGGTGGTGGCAGCATCATGCTATGGGGGTGTTTTTCAGCTGCAGGGACATGACGACTGGTTGCAATTGAAGGAAACATGAATGTGGCCAAGTACAGAGATATCCTGGATGAAAACCTCTACCAGAGTGCTTTGGACCTCAGACTTGGTTCACCTTCGAACAAGACAATGACCCTAAGCACACAGCTATAATGACAAAGGCGTGGCTTCAGAACAACTCTGTGACCATTCTTGACTGGTCCAGCCAGAGCTCTGGCCTAAACCCAATTGAGCATCTCTGGAGAGACCTGAAAATGGCTGTCCACTAACGTTCACCATCCAACCCGACAGAACTGGAGAAAGGAAAAATGGCAGAGGATCCCCAAATCCAGGTGTGAAAAACTTGTTGCATCATTCCCAAGAAGACTCATGGCTCTACTAGCTCAAAAGAGTGCTTCTACTCAATACCGAGCAAAGGGGCTGAATATTTATGACCATGTGATATTTCAGTTTTTCTTGTTTAATAAATTTGCAAAAATTTCTACATTTCTGTTTTTTTTTCAGTCAAGATGGGGCGCAGAATGTACTTTAATGAGAAAAAAATGAACTTTTTAGAATTTACCAAATGGCTGCAATGAAACAAAGAGTTAAAAATTTAAAGGGGTCTGAATACTTTCCGTACCTACTGTATATTGTCCTCTATTTGGTTCTTCCTGAACCTTGGTATTTGGTGATTCTTCCTATGGTCAGAATACACCTAGGTCTTTCTAGTGTCTCAACTGATGTAATATTATTTTTTCTTTCCTTAAAGGGAACCTGTGACATGAAAGAAGCTATTTTTCTGCATATATGGAGTTAATCTGCAGATTAATAGCGTTCTGAACCTGCCCAGCACTTAGACCCCTACTGTCATGAGGTAATGATCTTTATTCCTCCTTTTAGCATTCTGGTTTCAGTCACGGGTGGCGCCGGCGTGGGTTCAGTCACCGTTCTCTGTATAGAGAGCGGCGGCTGTAACCTCGTCCCCGGCAGTGATTGACAGCCGGCCCTACTGCTGAGCTGCTGTAAGTCAGTGCAGGGGGAGTGTTTGCAGCCACTTCTCACTATACACAGAGCGGTGACTGAATCCAATGGATGCCGGGAGAAATAAAGTTCAGAGCAGGGTTAATCTGGAGATTATCCCCATATCTGCAGGCTGATTGTGTTTTTTTCAGGTGACAGGTTCCCTTTAAGGAAAGAACCATTTTTTATTGTAGTTAATAATTCTTACATGCATGTAGTAATGTCTTTTTTTTTCTTAAATCTGCAGTGCAAGTGGGCCTAGCGGACAACTCTACGAGCATTCAGAAGGTATAATGAAATCTATGACTTTATATTTTATTGATTCCAAACTTTTTATAGGTTTTATAAAAGGTACATATAAACAATAGCTTGACACCGGCAACAAAATCTAAAAGGGAATTTGTCGGCAGGTTTTTTCTACTCATCTGAGAGGAGCGTAATGTAGACAAATAGAAGCTGAATCTATCAATGTATCACTTAGATTACTGGGTGCAGCAGTTCTGACCCAATCAGAGCTTTTAGATTTAGAATGAAGCAGAGCTGAGAAAGCTGTCCCCACCCACACCAGGCTCTCCATGTACAAAGTCCATAGACGGTGTGCTGCTTATCACAGCAGGGGGCGTTGCTGGACTAGTGTTGTCCGGCAATGTTAATCTCTTCGTGATAAATCCTTGACAATTACTAAGCAACACCGCACGCACTTTGACAAGTGACACATCTCTGAATTCTGTGTTTCAGCCCCTATCTCCTGCTGTCCTCAGATTACATAGCAAAAACCTGCTGACGGATTCCCTTTAACCCCTTTACAACCTAAGGTGGTTTGCACGTTAATGACCGGGCCAATTTTTACAATTCTGACCACTGTCACTTTATGAGGTAATTACTCTGGAACGCTTCAACGGATCCCCCTGATTCTGAGATTGTTTTTTCGTGACATATTGTACTTCATGATTGTGGTAAAATTTCTTCGATATCACTTGCGTTTATTTGTGAAAAAAATGGAAATTTGGCGAAAATTTTGCAATAAATAACATTTCCCACAGGTCTACTTTACATCAGCACAATTTTGGAAGCAAAATTTTTTTTTGTTAGGGAGCTATAAGGGTTAAAAGTTGACCAGCGATTTCTCATTTTTACAACAAAATTTACAAAAACATTTTTTTTAGGTACCACATCACATTTGAAGTCACTTTGAGGGGTCTATATGACATAAAATACCCAAAAGTGACGCCATTCTAAAAACTGCACCCCTCAAGGTGCTCAAAACCACATTCAAGAACTTTATTAACCCTTCAGATGCTTCACACCAATTAATTGAACATGAAAGGAAAAATTAACATTTAACTTTTTTTCACTAACATTTTATTTTAGACCCCAATTTTTTTATTTTCACAAGGGTACCAGGAGAAATTGCACCCCATAAGTTGTTGTGCAATTTCTCCTAAGTACGCAGATACCCCATGTGTTGGAGAAAACTACTGTTTGGGCGCATGTCAGGGCTCGGAAGGGAAGGAGTGACGCTTTTGAACGCAGACTTTGATGGAATTGTCTGCGGGCGTCATGTCACGTTCTCAGAACCCCTGATGTGCCTAAACAGTGGAAATGCCCAACAAGTGCCCCCCTTTTGGTAGTGGTAGTTGATTTTTGAATTTTATAATGTAGTTGTTAGGAGGGCGGTTGCAGACAACTTTATTAAAATGGAACGCAACCGACCCCGGGGTCCGCGATTCAGCCTGGAGGACTGCTGCCGAACACTTTCCGGGTGGAAAGGTACGCAACCAACTTCCGTGTTACCGCACACAGGAACGGGTGTAGCGGTTCGCTCTATCTCCGTTAACTGCACGGGAGAAGAGTGACCGGGATAGCACCTACTTAACTGAAGAACCACTCCGTGTTAATGCACACGGAGCGGGCTTCAGCGGTTCACACAATCTCTAAGAACTGCAGGGAGACGTGCGACTGGAGGGAAAGCAGTAGCCCTGTCTTCGATACAGGCGCTACTCTGTAGGGATTGGCGCTAGATGCGTGTGTGACTACGCGATGGGTACACGTGCCTCCAGCCGGCGTGCCACCGGACTGAAGGGTACTACTCCACGTGGCTGACAGGCGATACCCGTGGACAGGGTGTCTGCAGGCTGCTCGAGGTATTAGGAAACCCCATTGGCTGAGCCAGGCTGCTAGACGTAGCTACCTGCCTAAGCAAATCTAAGCCTGCCTGAGTGACCTACGCTAATTAGCCGAGCTAACTCTGGCATCGGCAGGTCACGGAGAGAGCAGCTAGAGAGCACGTGGAATACACTCGTCCACACAAACAACACTTGCAAAATGATCTGAGCGCGTCGCCATGTTTGTGGGCGGGTCTTTTAAAGACTAAGCCCTGCCCACCGACGCGCCATTGGTGATGTTACCCGTGGACCAATCAGGCGGTGGCAGGTCACCGGGTCAGGTGAGTGCCAACCCACCAATCATGATCCGCCAGGTCACGGACATGCTCAGTTCGGCAAATCCTGGACTTAGATTCCACAAGCCCTGTCTCCTTCTGCAACCCAGGCTTAACATTGCTAGGCACAACTACCTGGGAGATAAACAGTGCTCGTGGACCAGCTAGGCGTTGGGGCTGATGGTGATTCTGAGCAGAATCAGCCCTGGCTGGACTGAAATGGGAGACCATATAAGGTCTTGGACCCATTTCGAATCCAGCACCAGACCGACACCTAACAGTAGTGTTATACATCAGTTGTGTAGGACAACCTGACGAGCACTGCACAACTGACGTATGACAACCTGACGAACACTACGTCAGTTGTGTAGTGTTTGTCAGGTTCTCATACGTCAGAAATTAATTTAATAGTCCATCAAAGTATGGTACCTTTTGAAGCAGTCTTTCATACACAGGCCAGGTTTGTCAGGGCAGTTGTCACATTGATAAATGGGTGTCCTTGCGTATTCCACTTTTATAACACACTCGGCACCTCTTTTGTGACTTTCCTTTTTTCCGCTGTGAGGGATCTGCCCTGGGAAATGCTGGCCTGGTACAATTCTCAGTCCTTCAATTCTGGAACTACTAGGGCCTGCTCTGTCTCCGCTGCCAAATATCAGGGCCTTGATAACAGTCTCCTGGAAGTGAAGGTACGACGTAGAAGTCTGGCCTGCACATTGTGACAGAAGGAAAGCGTTGTGCATTGCCATCTGTACAATGTGCACGGCCAGCTTCTTATACCATACCTTGGCCTTTCTCAAAGCACTGTACGGCTGGAGGACTTGATCTGAAAGATCAACTCCCCCCATGTACTTGTTGTACCCCACTACACAGTCTGGTTTGGCGACCTGTGTAGTGGAACCTCTTACAGAGCTGAGGGTGCTGCCATCACCATGTATGGTGGTCAACAAAAGGACATCCCTTTTGTCCTTGTACTTGACCATCAGCAGGTGGTCGCTACATTAGGCTCTGCTCTCACCCCTTCTGAGCAGCTGCCCAATTAGCGTCTTTGGGAGGCCTTTCTAATTTTTGCGGACAGTACCGCAGGCTGCAGTACGTCGCGCAGAGAGGGACTTGAAGAGCAGGATACTTGTATAAAAGTTATCCACAAAGAGGTGATAACCTTTATCCAGCAGTGGGTGCACCAAGTCCCACACAATTTTCCCACTCACTCCCAGAACGGGGAGGCATTCAGGGGGTTCAATCCGGGAGTCCTTCCCTTCATCAACTCTAAACTTGTGAGTGTACCCTGAGGTACTCTCAAAAAGTTTATACAGCTTGATCCCGTACCTGGACCTCTTACTGGGCAGGTACTGCCGCAATCCAAGCCGCCTTTTAAAAGAGATTAAGGACTCATCCACACAGATGTCCCTTTGGGGCACGTACACTTCAGCAAACTTGTTGTTGAAGTGTTCGATGACCGGCCGAACTTTGAAAAGACGATCAAAGTTTGGGTCATCTCGTGCAGGACACCTTGCATTATCTTGGTAATGCAAGAACTTGTGGATGGCCTGAAAGCGTCTCCAGATCATGGCCATTCGGAACACTGGAGTGTTATACAAAACGTCAACACTCCAGTATTGCCGAAGCTCGGGCTTGTTCAGGATCCCCATAAGAAGGACCAGGCCCCAAAACTTCATCATTTCTACTGTGTCTCCAGGAGACCAGTTAGAAAATGATGAAGAGGAGTTTTGTTCTAAAAATTGATGAGCGTATAAATTAGTTTGGCCCACCGTGAGGTTTACAAAATCCTCAGAGAAAAAGACTTTGAAAAAGTCTATTTCTGTGAGGCCGGTGGTGTCAAACTTGATTCCTGATTCCGCCACAAAATCAGAAATCAGTGGTTCATAATTTTCGGGGGGCGAGGTCCATATGGGATCAGTAGTGGGGAGCGCTGGATCATTGTCTCTCCTGCGACGACGGCGGGGCAGTCCAGCAGAACCGGAGGAAGAAGAGGAAGACGACGAGGAGTCGGAAAAATAAATAAATGTGGGATCCTCGCCCTCGCTGTCAGTGTCGGTGGCAAGAATAGCGTATGCCTCCTCCGCTGAATAGCAAGTTTGGGATGAGCGGGACATTGTTTGTTATGTATGTGGTGCGTGTGTGTCAATACTTTATTTAGAGTGTGTGTGTGTCAATACTTTTTTTAGAGTGTGTGGAAAAAGGAAATACTGTATGTGGTGCAAACAGCAACGATGTCACTGATCAATACTCGGCGGCTGCTGGATGTGCGCACGGATGTGTGGGGAGTGGGAAGAGGGGAATTGGGGTGGATGAGGGGAGATCAGAGATGACTTACCAAAGTCCTCTCTGTTCTTCTTTCAGGATCAGGAGCCTGGAGCGGGAGCCCGGCGCTGGTGACCGGGAGCCCTGCGCTGGTGACCGGGAGCCCGGTGCTGGTGACCAAGAGCCCGGCGCAGGAGACTGGGAGCCTGGAGCAGGAAACCGGGAGCCCGGAGCAGGAGACCAGCGCTGGTCACCGGGAGCCCAGAGCAGGAGACCGGGAGCCCGGAGCAGGAGACCGGAAGCCCGGAGCAGGAGACCGGTACTGGAGCTGGAGAACAGAACCAAGAGAATTAACAGGGACACTGGTGTGAGGCGGATTGGGGTGGGAAGGGGGGGTAAAAAGATGGGGGAGTGGGGAGAAGGGGATTGGGGTGGACGAGGGGAGATCAGAGATGGACTTACCAAAGGGTCAGCAGGACTGGAACAGAAGACCCAGAACAGGAGACCGGGAGCCCGGAGTAGGAGACCGGGAGCCCGACGCTGGAGACCAGGAGCGGCGCTGGAGACCAGGAGCGCGGAGCAGGAGACCGGGAGCCCAGAGCAGGAGACCGGGAGCCCGGAGCAGGAGACCGATACTGGAGCTGGAGAACAGAACCAAGAGAATTAACAGGGACACTGGTGTGAGGCGGATTGGGGTGGGAAGGGGGGGTAAAAAGATGGGGGAGTGGGGAGAGGGGGATGGGGGTGGACGAGGGGAGATCAGAGATGGACTTACCAAAGGGTCAGCAGGACTGGAACAGAAGACCCAGGACAGGAGACCGGGAGCCCGGAGCAGGAGACCGGGAGCCCGACGCTGGAGACCAGGAGCGGCGCTGGAGACCAGGAGCGTGGAGCAGGAGACCGGGAGCCCAGAGCAGGAGACCGGGAGCCCGGAGCAGGAGACCGATACTGGAGCTGGAGAACAGAACCAAGAGAATTAACAGGGACACTGGGGTGAGGCGGATTGGGGTGGGAAGGGGGGTAAAAAGATGGGGGAGTGGGTAGAGGGGGATTGGGGTGGACGAGGGGAGATCAGAGATGGACTTACCAAAGGGTCACCAGGACTGGAACAGAAGACCCAGAGCAGGAGCCCGGAGCAGGATACCGGGAGTGGCGCTGGAGACCGGGAGCCCAGAGCAGGAGTCCGGTACTGGAGCTGGAGACCAGAACCGAGATAATTAACAGGGACACTGAAGTGAGGGAGATTGGGTGGGAAGGGGGGTAAAAAGATGGGGGAGTGGTGAGAGGGGGATTGGGGTGGATGAGGGGAGATCAGAGATGGACTTACCAAGGGGTCAACAGGATCAGCAGCGGGACCAGAACAGGAGACGGTGCCCGGAGCAGGAGACCGGCGCTGGTGACCGGGAGCCCGGAGCGAGAGCCCGGCGCTGGTGACTGGGAGCCCGGCGCCGGAGCCCGGCGCTGGTAACCGGGGGCGGAGCTGGAGACTCGGACCGGAGCTGGAGACTGCTGCAGACGCAAAAAAAAAAAATGGTGGTAGGGGGGGAGGGGTAAAAAGAGGGGGGAGGGGGGATTGGGGTGGATGAGGGGAGAACAGACTTACCAAAGTCTTCTCTGCAGGATCAGCAGCAGGATCAGCAGCAGGCTCTGGAGCAGGATACCCAGGACGCTGGAGCAGAAGATCCAGGAGCAGCAGCAGCAGCGACTGGAACAGGTGAGAAAATGGTCTTGTAGTGTCACAGAATATTCTGTGGCACTACAAGGCCCAGCACAGACACATCAGATGTGACCGCTCTGTAGAAATCCTCACCAAGTGTGAGGGTCTGCAGGGCGGTCACAGGGAGATGATGGGGTGGTGACAGGTGGAGGTAGTCAGGTAATCTGATTGGAGCAATCAATGTCACCAATGATTGCTCCAATCAGAGTTCCTGAATACAGGTGACCGGGCGGTCACAAGGAGGTGTTCTTTGATCTGCAGCCTAGGATCAGTGCTCCTCTGTTTCCGGCAATCACATTGCCGGAAACAGTGAGAAATGCTGTAAAGGGGTGTAAAGGGGTTAACAGAGCATGGATCGGGGGTCGGCAATTAGTTTTCTCAAGGGCTCACATGAAATACTGTGACTGTAGTGCAGGGCTAAACCAACACACTGAATTTAAGAATATTACTGGAAATATTAAGCAAAGTTATATTAATTTATACTGCTTACTATTGATGAGAATTAAGTATGTTGATCCACTGCCACTATTAGGCAATGTGCCCACAATGCAGAAACGCTCTGGATTTTTCCTGAGCGTTTCTGCATCTCCTTGGCAGAAAAAACTCATGTGGATTTTACATGCGTATTTTCAGCCCGGAACAAGCGTTTGTCACGCGTTTAGCACATGCGATTTCCCATGCGGGTTGTCAAGCGTTTTCTAAAAGATTTTGGCTTGGAAAAGTGCTTGACAACTTGGTCACACTATATAAATCCATGCAACCGTGTGACCAAGTTAGTTAAAAAAAAAGAATAAAAATGGTAAAAACTATAAAAAAAAACATTATACTCACCTTCCGATGGCCCCCGGTTTCCTTCTCCGTTCTCCCTGGTGGCCCGCGGTGGTGTAAAAGGACCTTCCATGATGTAATTTAGTCAGGTGACAGGTCACATGACCGCTGACGTTGACGAGCCACCGGGGAGCCAAGACACACCGGAGAGAAGACCGCAGGCCATCAGAAGGTGAGTATAATGTTTTTTTTTATTTTAATTTTTTTTTTTACAGGTACTATGGTACCCGGGTCTGGATGAGAGTCTCCTCTTCTCCATCCGCACATTGAATTGCTTAATTTCCACATGTGTTCATGTAGTCATGCGGATATTATGCGATTCAATGCAAGTCAATGGCGGCAAAAACGCTGCGCTTACGCAAAATAGTTGGTAGTGCTGCGCTTTTTTCCGTAATAATAATCCGCAGCGGAAATTTCTGCAGCATGTGCACAGCACATGTGGATTATCATTGGGGAACATTGCAGACCTCCTACCAAGCGTTTTTTAAGCGTAATTGCCGCTGCGGAAACGCTTAAAAAATGCATAGTGGGCACACAGCCCACTAGAGCTTATTTTATTGTGTTCTTACTAGGAGCAGCCAATCAAAACCATATGATTTATGAATTATTATAACGTCTCATGCAGGGGCGGGCACTGAGACCAAAGGGTCCCTGTGCAAGAATTGTGTATGCCCCCCCCCTTCTTAAAGGGGACTTTCATTTTAATTATTTTTGTGCTCATCGGCTTGCGCTAGGGAAAAAAAATAATAAAATCAGAGTTACACATTTTCACCTAGTCTAAAAATAATAAGATCAGCGTTACTCATTTTCACCTAGTCTAAAAATAATAAAATCAGCGTTACTCATTTTCACCTAGTCTAAAAATAATAAAATCAGCGTTACTCATTTTCACCTAGTCTAAAAATAATAAAATCAGCGTTACTCATTTTCACCTAGTCTAAAAATAATAAAATCAGAGTTACTCATTTTCACCTAGTCTAAAAATAATAAAATCAGCGTTACTCATTTTCACCTAGTCTAAAAATAATAAAATCAGAGTTACTCATTTTCACCTAGTCTAAAAATAATAAAATTAGCGTTACTCATTTTCACCTAGTCTAAAAATAATAAAATCAGAGTTACTCATTTTCACCTAGTCTAAAAATAATAAAATCAGCGTTACTCATTTTCACCTAGTCTAAAAATAATAAAATCAGAGTTACTCATTTTCACCTAGTCTAAAAATAATAAAATCAGAGTTACTCATTTTCACCTAGTCTAAAAATAATAAAATCAGCGTTACTCATTTTCACCTAGTCTAAAAATAATAAAATCAGCGTTACTCATTTTCACCTGGTCTAAAAATAATAAAATCAGAGTTACTCATTTTCACCTAGTCTAAAAATAATAAAATCAGCGTTACTCATTTTCACCTAGTCTATTGATGTGTTTGTGCTCCTGGCCTGTCCGTGTTTACAGGCTGCAGTGGTAATATCTCATGTGACCACTGTAGCCAATCATAGGGTCAGCAGCTTGTTCCATCTACCAGGGAAGGCTGCAAAATACAATGCAGACATTACAGCACGGGATCGCATAGGATTGATTCATTTTGTGAGGTAAAATATTTCACTGCCTGTGTTTAAACAATATTTTACCTCTCAAAATGAATCCTATGTGAATCCTTTGTGATCCCCTGATGTAATGTCTGTATTGTCTTTGGCTTCCTCCTCCGCTCAGGAGCTGTGGTATTTTCCATACACGGTCAGACACAGACCATTTTTAAAATGAACTTTTGTTTGTGGGAAAACCCCTTTAAGCTCCAGCAGTCACGTGTTTTAGTCAGGACATCACGGCTGCAGCCTGAAAACAAAGACCAGGGCAGTAGCGGAAGAGGAATTGCTGACCCTGAGAGTATCCCTGATTTTATTCTTTTTCTCTAGGGCAAGCCTAAGGGCAGTAAAAGAATTAAAACAGAAATTCACTTTAAGCAACATTATTTGATGCAATAAAAACATGTTAGGCACACATCAAAAAATCACTTGTCACACACCAGACAAATCGCACAAGCACAGCGCAGACTTGAGAGATGTCACACAAGCACAGCTCTGACTTGAGAGATGTCACACAAGCACAGCTCTGACTTGAGAGATGTCACACAAGCACAGCGCAGACTTGAGAGATGTCACACAAGCACAGCGCAGACTTGAGAGATGTCACACAAGCACAGCTCTGACTTGAGAGATGTCACACAAGCACAGCGCAGACTTGAGAGATGTCACACAAGCACAGCTCTGACTTGAGAGATGTCACACAAGCACAGCTCTGACTTGAGAGATGTCACACAAGCACAGCGCAGACTTGAGAGATGTCACACAAGCACAGCGCAGACTTGAGAGATGTCACACAAGCACAGCGCAGACTTGAGAGATGTCACACAAGCACAGCGCAGACTTGAGAGATGTCACACAAGCACAGCGCAGACTTGAGAGATGTCACACAAGCACAGTGCACAAATCACACAAGTAGATGTGCACATATCATAAAGATCACAAGAATAAGCTGCACACATCTTACAAGTACTCCAACACGCATCACAGAAGTGCAGGACATACCGAGGAATTCTGAAGAGACAAGTTAGAATGGCTCTACATTCAGGTTCTAAAATGGTCGTTCTGGAGGAATAGAAAGAGATAGATGTTACTTTATGTCACCAACTTATTCGTTCCATGTATAGAAGACTTGGTGCTGTCCTTAACAATCATAGAGGTCATACAAAATACTACATGTAGTAGTTTTGGTGTAGGGTGCATCACTGAATTTGGGTAAAACTGAAGATTTTGTAATGAAAGTTATAATATTAACATTACTTTCATGCTATGGGTGAAAAAAATGTTCTGTGAAACTCCGTCTTGTCAGTATTTTGGAAACTGTTCTTGTGTTCAGTGAGGTATTAACTAAAATCCTACTTCTTGTAGTCACTTTATGCTGGGCACTGAAAAAAAAAAAAGATATTTATACATACCACTCACCTACATGTTACATACATTGTTTTATCACCCTGACTAATCAGTATTTCCTTTTATTACTGGCATGATATGCCTGCACTTTTGAGCATAGGTATGTACTGCACATTACCATTTCATGTTTCTTAACCCTGTCTCATGGTAATCAGTATTAACCTTTCTGACAGCCCCATTTTTCATATCTGAAACGTCACTTTATTTGGTAATAACTTTGAAATGCTTCTGCTAGTCATTCTGATATTTCTGATCTTCTTTTTGGAACAAATTGTACCTGTTGCAGCTGGTAAATTTTAAATTAATACGTTTTGTTGTTATTCATGAAAATATCCCAGATTTTCTAAAAATTTAGAAAAATGTGAAATTTTAAACTTAAAGCGGTTGTGCCACCATAAAGAATACAATTGACCAACCAGAAAAGGTGGAAATAAATCGTTTTGTAATTTATAGTGATTCAAAATTATGCTTCATTCAAAAGTTACTAAGCTTTTATTTTTCAAATGCTGTTCTCTGGCGCCCCCTGGCGTTATTCCACTACGTCCTGGTAGTAGGTGATCAGCTGGTCGGGTTTGCGCAGTTCCTTGCGTAAGAGCTCTCTACCCGCAGCATGCAAAATGTATTCTCTGTCACAACACTCCCTGCTGTAAGCACAGAGTGTGTGTGATTCACCCCCTCCCCCTGTGCTCATAGCTCACAGCTGATCTCCGGGTGAGATACCCCCTCCCAATGCACTCACAGCTCACCTCTGGGTCAGAAAACCCCCTCCTCCTCTGCTCATAGCTCTCAGTTGATCTCCGGGTGAGATACCCCCTCCCCCTGAGCTCATAGCTAATCTCCGGGTGAGATACCCCCTCCCCCTGAGCTCACTGCTGATCTCCAGGTGAGACATGGCCTCCCTCTGCACTCACACCTCATCTCCAAGTGAGATACCCCCTCCCCCTGCGCTCACTGCTGATCTCTAGGTGAGATACTCCCCTGCCCTCACAGCTCATCTCCGAGTGAGATACTCCCGTGCCCTCACAGCTCATCTCCGAGTGAGATACTCCCCTGCCCTCACAGCTCATCTCCGAGTGAGATACTCCCCTGCCCTCACAGCTCATCTCCGAGTGAGATACTCCCCTGCCTTCACAGCTCATCTCCGAGTGAGATACTCCCCTGCCCTCACAGCTCATCTCCGAGTGAGATACTCCCCTGCCCTCACAGCTCATCTCCGAGTGAGATACTCCCCTGCCCTCACAGCTCATCTCCGAGTGAGATACTCCCCTGCCCTCACAGCTCATCTCCGAGTGAGATACTCCCCTGCCCTCACAGCTCATCTCCGAGTGAGATACTCCCCTGCCCTCACAGCTCATCTCCGAGTGAGATACATCCCCTGCCCTCACAGCTCATCTCCGAGTGAGATACTCCCCTGCCCTCACAGCTCATCTCCGAGTGAGATACTCCCCTGCCCTCACAGCTCATCTCCGAGTGACATACTCCCCTGCCCTCACAGCTTATCTCCGAGTGACATACTCCCCTGCCCTCACAGCTTATCTCCGAGTGAGATACTCCCCTGCCCTCACAGCTCATCTCCGAGTGAGATACTCCCCTGTCCTCACAGCTCATCTGCGAGTGAGATACTCCCCTGCCGTCACAGCTCATCTCCGAGTGAGATACTCCCCTGCCCTCACAGCTCATCTCCGAGTGAGATACTCCACTGCCCTCTCAGCTCATCTCCGAGTGAGATACTCCACTGCCCTCACAGCTCATCTCCGAGTGAGATACTCCCCTGCCCTCACAGCTCATCTCCTAGTGAGATACTCCCCTGCCCTCACAGCTCATCTCCGAGTGAGATACTCCACTGCCCTCTCAGCTCATCTCTTAGTGAGATACTCCCCTGCCCTCACAGCTCATCTCCGAGTGAGATACTCCCCTGCCCTCACAGCTCATCTCCGAGTGAGATACTCCCCTGCCCTCACAGCTCATCTCCCAGTGACATACTCCCCTGCCCTCACAGCTCATCTCCCAGTGAGATACTCCCCTGCCCTCACAGCTCATCTCCGAGTGAGATACTCCCCTGCCCTCACAGCTCATCTCCGAGTGAGATACTCCACTGCCCTCTCAGCTCATCTCCGAGTGAGATACTCCCCTGCCCTCACAGCTCATCTCTGAGTGAGATACTCCCCTGCCCTCACAGCTCATCTCCGAGTGAGATACTCCACTGCCCTCTCAGCTCATCTCCGAGTGAGATACTCCCCTGCCCTCACAGCTCATCTCCGAGTGAGATACTCCCCTGCCCTCACAGCTCATCTCCGAGTGAGATACTCCCCTGCCCTCACAGCTCATCTCCGAGTGAGATACTCCACTGCCCTCTCAGCTCATCTCCGAGTGAGATACTCCCCTGCCCTCACAGCTCATCTCTGAGTGAGATACTCCCCTG